>NC_025695.1:48453975-48457878 GCF_000633955.1 Camelina sativa | reverse complement strand
TTTTTTTTTTTTTTTTTTTTTTTGTGAATATTTCTTTCCGAGGTCCAAATATTCCAAATTGATTAATTCCGTAAATGAAAATTTTGAAGATTTTTTCATTCAATTTTACACTGCAGAATTTGTTTTTGTTTTCTTATAAATCTAAACCAACATCATGAATTTCGAACTAGTCGACGACAAAATGTTTAGTTATTTATTTAGTCATTATGGAAAATCAGTTGTGTTATTTAATGACATTTTTTTCATATCTCTTGATAATCATAGAATATATGTAAATTATGCAATAATCACATAATTATTATATAGAATCGTGATAATCATAAGTTCAAGCGTTATATATATTATCATTATAACAACGTAACCGATTATTTCACTATTCAAACTTGCCATAGTAAACAAACCCTATTTATCCCTATATCAACACATATAGAAAAACAAAATCTACTACCAAATAGAAAGAGTGACAAAAAAAAACGAAAACATATAAGGTATCTCTTGATTTTGTTACCGGGCCTTATACTAAGCATTTTGTTATTTATTAAAGATATGATACCTCTGAAAATAGTTTTCCATGGACCTTAAGGTTTTGGTATAGATTTATTAGTAATGTAATTTATGAACTGTTATTGGAGAGGTGATTTCTAAATCTATATGGAATTATAAATTGTAAATTCTAAAAATTAAAACATATGAATTTTGAAATAATATGTTTTATTTTTGGATTTGAATCTTTCTATTTTACATTTTCAAATCCATTCAAATCATAATGTGGATTTTGAAATCTAAAAACAAATCTTTAAATAAATAACATGAGATAAGTATTTCAAAATTAATAATTAAATAACATATAATTTTTGTTTAGATTTCTAAATCCATTAAAATCATAAAACCAATAACCTCTTAATTAGTGGGATAATCAGTGATAGTATAAGCAACGTTGTCATTCAGGAGTCGCATAGAAATAGTTAAATTTAATCTCCATTTTCGTGTCACGAGAATTTTTTATTGACAGTGCTAAACTAATTCATTGTATTGTGTGGGCAAAGAGAAGAGAGACGGGGGACCCCATGGAGACAGGACAGCAAATTTAATGAACAGGTGTCCATGTGATACACATTCACGCGCGCGCGCTCTCTCTCTCTCTCTCTCTCTCTCTCTCTCGAGTCCTTTACTACTATAGTATAAACCGTTCTGGGAACTTGATCAAACATTTTTAATCCCCAAACATCATCCTTAAGTGTGTATTGAAGAAGAAGAAGAAGAGAAAGAAGAAAAAAAACCGAAAAAAGTGGAAGAAGAAGAAGAAGAAGAAACGAGAAAGAGACAAGAGAGCATTCTGATTCATGTGACTTTGGTTTCGTTTCTTTCTAACTCTGCTCTGTGTCGTCTTCTTGGCAAATTTTCTCATCCTTCGTTTCCTTGGTATTTGATTTGATTGAATCAATAAGAAAGTCTTCAACTTTACCGGAAACTGGATCTGGTTTTTTTTTACTCGCCTGAGAGAAGATTAAAGGATGAATCTTTATGATTCGAAAGATAATGTCTTCCTTAGAAGAAGGATTCTTCTCTCTTTGCTCTTCTTCGTCGTTTTGCTCTGTAACAACGCTTCGTCTTCTTCATCTGTAAGTTGGGGAAAAATCCAAAAAAAAAATTATCTCCTCTTTTCCTATTTTCCCGGGATTCTTTTGGTTGGATTCCGGGAAATTGCAAAATATCAGGTTTTGGGGTTTTTCTTTTGGTTGGATTCTGGAAAGTTCATTAAACTATGATGGTCTTAGACTCTTAGGATATCCAGAAATAGTAGTGTCAACTTTCCTAGTGAAGATATTTCTTAATTTGTATTCGTTTGTAGAATGACAATGAGAAAGAGACATCAACGGTGGTTGTGTTTTGTTGTTGATTGACTCTTCTTCTGTGGTTTGTTGAATTTTAAAGACTTCACTAACGATTTTGATTAATTATTCTCCGGATTTATTAGGAATTTTTTGACTAGTGTTGTGACCGGAAAATAAATTTAAGACTAGTTCAATTTCAAGTCAAAGAGTGTGTGTCTCTCTTGAGTTAGTCAAGTAGTGATGTTCTTCTCATTTAATTTTGCAGGACGTGATCACGATAAAGCCAAGACATTTATCTTTGCTAAAGAGCGCTTTGCAACGGGTAAAATTTAAATGTTTCTTTCATGATCTCATTTCCGATTTCAGACCGTTGAAAAAAAATATCTGACTTTTTTTGTTTGTTTCTTTTGATTTCAGTCAAGTGGAGAGCAGTCTGATCTGTGGAGGCCATTGACTGATCAAGGATGGAGTCCTTGTATTGATTTGGGAAACTCCCCTTGTAAGAATTGACTAATTTTTTTGATAATTAGTTTCCAGAGTATATTGATCTCTGACTAATCTTGTTGTCTTGGAGCAGCATTACCGGTTAAATCCGAGGGATATATTCAAGTATTTCTTGATGGAGGACTTAATCAGCAACGAATGGGGATATGTGATGCAGTTGCGGTTGCTAAGATATTAAACGCAACACTCGTGATCCCATATCTTGAAGTGAATCCTGTTTGGCAAGATACAAGGTAATGTTTCTTGAATAAGTTTCTTTCTTTGAACTGAGAGTTGTGTTGTTGCCTTGAGGATTGTTCGAAGCTGAAGTTGTGTATTTTTTTTCCTTCTTTCTGTGTGCAGCTCTTTTGTTGATATCTTTGATGTTGATCATTTCATTGATTCGTTAAAAGATGACATAAGGGTAGTCAGAGAACTTCCTGATGAATACTCTTGGAGTACAAGAGAGTATTACGGTACAGCAGTTCGTGAAACCCGAGTCAAAACCGCACCTGTTCATGCTTCTGCGAATTGGTATATCGAGAACGTCTCACCGGTTCTACAGAGGTAGGTCTTTTACTTAATCTGACTAGTATAAAGATAAGAACAAAATGAGGCTAAAGTTTTTGACTTTCAGACTAAGTGTGAAGCTTTTTTTGTGTTTTGTTTTGTAGTTATGGGATTGCTGCTATATCTCCATTTTCTCACCGTCTATCGTTTGATCACCTACCTGCTGATATCGAACGGCTAAGATGCAAAGTGAATTTCCAAGCTTTACGCTTTGTCCCTCACATTAGATCACTCGGTGATGCTCTTGTGAGCCGTCTTAGAAACCCCTCATGGAGAAATAATAAAGAACAGACCAATGTGGATCATTTAAGAGAGATGACCAACTCACACAGCAGACAAGAGCCTGGTAAATTCGCCGTGCTTCATCTTCGTTTCGACAAGGTATATTATATTCTTTGTGTATCCTACTTGAAACATTTGATCATGTCTCTTTTGAGTTATATGATCATAAGAAGTGTTTCTTCCTGTTATGATTACAGGACATGGCTGCGCACTCGGCGTGTGATTTCGGCGGAGGCAAAGCCGAGAAACTTGCATTGGCGAAATACAGACAAATGATTTGGCAAGGAAGAGTTTTGAATTCACAATTCACAGATGAAGAGTTAAGAAGTCAAGGACGGTGTCCTCTAACTCCAGAAGAAATGGGACTTCTTCTAGCTGCTTTTGGATTCGACAACAATACTCGTCTCTATCTTGCATCCCACAAGGTCAGTCTCTTCAGTTATATTACTCGTTTCAAGACTTGTTTACTCGTTAGTATTGCTGCATCATAATGCTTCCGTTTCTGTTTTTGGAATTTCAGGTATATGGAGGAGAAGCTAGAATCTCAACACTAAGACAAGTTTTCCCAAGAATGGAAGACAAAAGAAGTCTTGCTTCTTCAGAAGAACGAGCTCGAATCAAAGGCAAAGCTTCTTTGTTAGCTGCACTTGATTACTACGTTAGTATGCACAGTGACATATTCATATCTGCATCACCTGGAAACATGCACAACGCTCTTGTTGGTCACCGAACA
>NC_025695.1:48438464-48453188 GCF_000633955.1 Camelina sativa | reverse complement strand
ATTTCAGGTATATGGAGGAGAAGCTAGAATCTCAACACTAAGACAAGTTTTCCCAAGAATGGAAGACAAAAGAAGTCTTGCTTCTTCAGAAGAACGAGCTCGAATCAAAGGCAAAGCTTCTTTGTTAGCTGCACTTGATTACTACGTTAGTATGCACAGTGACATATTCATATCTGCATCACCTGGAAACATGCACAACGCTCTTGTTGGTCATCGGACATTCGAGAATCTCAAGACAATCAGACCAAACATGGCGTTAATCGGACAACTTTTCCTCAACAAAAGCATCACTTGGGTTGATTTCCAACAAGCGCTTGGTGAAGGACATGTGAATAGACAAGGTCAGATCCGGTTACGGAAACCTAAACAGTCGATTTATACTTATCCTGCTCCTGATTGTATGTGCCATGTTTGATTAGTTAAAAAAAAAAAAAAGAAGTCTTGATCTTTAGATATATGTCTGGTAATAATAATAAAAATAAAAACTCGATTCTTGATGAGGCTAGTTTGGTGTTTTAGCTTTGTGTTCTTGAGGCTTAATAAAAAGAGTATAGTTTGATTAGAATTTGGATGTATGTACGAATTTGGATGTAGCTTTGTGGTCTTTAGATATATGGATGTATAAATAAGATTTTTTTTTGGCTCTTTTAAGGATTATCATTATCCCATGTATCATGAAAATTGCAAAACAGATTGTAAAAGGATCAAAAGATTTTGAGAAAATTGCATAATAGTGTTAAAGTTTTTTCGTTAATAAGTAAATACTCAAAGTGGGATAATCCCTAAAGTTTATTTATTAACTAACAACAAACCACAAGTGTACTATAGAATATGCTAATTGTAATACCTTCGGATTCTAATAAAACCACTATATTATCTGTAATCATCGTAATATGAATCAATTTAATAATAATTTTGAGACTTGCCGATGTGAAGAAACTGAAATAAATTAATAATAGTGACCAAAAAAGCTGACCTATTGGTAAAAGGTGCCTCTAATTTTATTTCTTATGACGTCTGTTACCCATAATTTTGCAGGTTTTTGTGCGACCGTTAATTAAATAAACATTTTTTATTTATATTAATGTTAATTAGTAGTACTATATAAATGTATTAAGTTTAGAGGTACGTTTTAAGAGGATGAAGGCTCTGATAATAACACTAATTAAAGTTTAACGACAATATAATACATGGATCACAAGGTACTAGCAATTGAGATTTAATTAACTTTTTATTAGTTAATACACAAAAATCCATACAGAAAACTAGAATGATTAATTCCGGATAAATGCATGAACGTAATAATTATTTATAAATTGAAAATTCCAATATAATCTATCTACTCCTTTAAACTCTATCATCGTTCATTATAGAAAAAAAAAATTAACAAGAAAATCGATTAGTTTTTATTGAAGTCAATATATAATTTGTTTATTTTTTTCAACAAATAAATCCCCTGATATTCGTTATATTTATATTATTGAAAAAAGTATCGAGTGTTATGAAGTGTATGGTAGAACAGTAGATAAACAGTTGCCACGAAAGCAAGTAAACCGCTACCAACCGTCGGATCAATCTTTATTGGGTTTCCACAGAAGCGAGGCCCAATTAAAACGGCCATATTAAATAAAGTAATATAAATAAAGGAAGCAGAGAGCACAACAAAGGATGAGCTTCTCTCTCTCTGTAACCAAATTCTCTTTTTTTTAGGGTTTTCTTCGATCGTCGATTCTTTTTTGTTTAATTTCTTCTTATTTTCTCTCTCGGTAATCTTACGTTCCCCGGAGATTTTTTATTTACTCTTCCGCCGAATTTTCCGGTGAAGCCTTGCCGTGTTTTTGACGGACATCGGGGGGCTTTTTATTTTTTTTTTTTTTTTTAATTTTATACTAAAAAATGAGACCACCGATCTGATGAACGCATTCATTAATTAATTACTTTCCATTGATGAACAAATCCGCAAAGGAAACTGGGATCTTTGTTAAATTCGCGATTGATTAAATCTGACTATTTTTTTTTTTTTTTAATTAGGAAATTTCGTGTTTTTAATCTATGTGATGAGTTCAGTTTCATTAGATTACATCATAAACAGTATTAATGGATTTGAAATTTTCTTTTTCTCTTTTGAAAGTTGTGAAATTTGTGTAGTAAAGTCAATTTGTGTTTGGTCATTGTCATCATAATGGTGACATTATTTATTATTGTTAATGGAGATTGATGATTTTTTTTTTAAAAAGTGTTTATTTACTGTGAACAGGTTGAAGACGAAGAAGAAGAAGATAGAGCATAGATTAACAACCATGGCTGAATGATTAGAGTTTTCTCCGGGGGTTCGGAGTTTTTTTTAAGGAAGGAAACCCAAA
Source organism: Camelina sativa (assembly GCF_000633955.1). Lineage (NCBI taxonomy): Eukaryota > Viridiplantae > Streptophyta > Magnoliopsida > Brassicales > Brassicaceae > Camelina > Camelina sativa. The sequence continues at coordinate 48,450,825 of NC_025695.1, read as the reverse complement.
AAAAAGATGGCAGTCTCTTTTCCTCGTCTTCCGAGGTGGTTGTGTGGTGGTAACAACACTAAAGATAGAGAGAAGAAAGATTCCATCACTAAAGGATCTTCTTCTTCTTCTTCTTCTTCACTGAGTCCTTCACTCAAGAAGACTATTAATAAGTCTGGTTCTTCTTCTTCGTCGGTGAAGAAGACTAAGAGAGGAGGATGGATTGGAAGAGGTGGGTTAGGATCAGGGTCTGGAGGAGAAGAGGATAAGATGGGGAATGTTGTGTTTCCTGAGCCTGATGATCCTGAGTGGTCTATTGGTTGGGTTGAGCCACATGGACCAGGTTTTAAAACTGAAGATGATGATTGTGGTGGCTTTGTTGTTTTGGTTCCTCTTTACAAGAAAGTTATCGATGGTTCAGGGAATCACATCTCTAATGGGTTCTTCTCTCCTACTCCTGGTAATGTATTATTGTGTGAGTTTTATGCATGTTTTTAAGATGATTTTAATGATCTGCTTTAAGCTTGATCTATTATAATTACTTTGGAGTCTTTTTGGTTGAATAATAGTGTTTTGGTTCTCATGACATTAAAAACTGCAGATGGGAAGAACATGGAACAGTGGCTGTCGTCTATGGGGAAGCTATAAACTGGAAGTTTGAGAAGAATAAGACTATTATTTCTCTGTTGTTTCAGTATCAGAAATCGAATAATCTAGAAAGGAAAAAGAAAAAAAAAAGAAGCAAGATTCGTGGATAGCTTCTGGAGACTTCTTTTGTTTCTCTGTTTGAAGCGAGTGACAACAAAAACACCAAGTCATCTCTCAAGAATCTACTAATGGACAAAGATGATGGTGATGGAGACATGAAGCTTAATTGATTATGAATATGATTTGAGAGTATTGGATATTTTTCATGTGGGGTTTTTTTTTTTTTTTTTTCTTTTTCTCGTGAAAGCGTTTCTGCTTCACTTCTGTGGTCGAGAAAAAAAATTGGGATTGGAAACAAGAAAANAAAAAAAAAAAAAAAAAAAAAAAAAAAGGTCTTTTTCTTTTGTTCCTTTGTGGTTCGATGATGTGTAATATAGTAGTGTACATGTACATAAGTTTGTTTTTCTTGAATTACATGTCATGTGCTTACTTTCGACAACACACAATAACCCCAACAACGTTTGCACACGAGTATAATCTCAGAAACTTCGCAAAAATATGTGATTAAACAAAAGTAAACCCAAAACTACATTTGTGATCCGCCAGAATTCAGTTTTTGTCGTTGGAATCCTTTGGAAGCTGCAAACCCATGAGACCGAGCAAATTGGAAGCCGGACCTGGAAGTCCTTGTTGTGAAGAGTAGGACTCAAGTAGGTTCTTAACAAGGTTGAAATCTGCATCAATTGGTGTAAATTCATCATTCTTCTCATCCGAAGTCTTTGATGATTCCTGCAGATGCACATAATCACCATTACTATCCAATTTTTCAAGCTATTATTAAATTCACAGACAATCTAAGGAAAACTTGCTCCAAGATGGTACCTCTCTTTGCTTAGAAGAATGTTGATTCACATGTTCAAAGCTCTTCTCAAGAGTTGAGTTCTTCAGTTCCTCATTCATTGCTCCATAGTAGGATTCCTCAAAGCTTTCCTTAGCATCCTCGTTAGACTCTTCTCCTTCGCTATCATCTTCAAAGTCATCTGCACACCATAACATTTTAGTGAGTACTCACACTCCACACATAACATACCACATGGACAACAAAGCAATTAATTTAAAGTAGGAGATACCAAAATCCATGTCCATAGAAGATCCTTCAGAGTCTTCGCTGTCATCACCAGCTTGTTTGTCACGACTTTGGCTCCCTAGCATTGACTCAATATCCTTCATGAAACGGTCGACATCTAGATTCACTTCTATAAAATCCCTACAGAAATTAAGCAAAGATAATACAATGTGTTGAGATTGAAATTTAAAAAAGAGATGTTCGTGAAATATGGTTAATGTTCAAAATAATAGGTAACCTGTTTTTTGGCACTTCTGCTCCTTCGTAGCTTGATACTTTCTGGATGAATTGCTGCATCGACTTCGAGATATCACCGAGATCAAAATTGTTCATGTTCGCTTCAGATGAGCTTCCAGCTTCTTGCTTCTCCCTTGCTTTCTTTTTGCTTTCCTTCTTTGAGTTATAAAACTCCATCTCTTTCTGCCTCTCTTGAAGAACAGAGTTTAGCTCATCTTCACCATCGTAGAGCCAAGAATCACTGTCAGAAACAGGAACTTCCATACCCTTGATGTCATCCTCCGAATAAGGTAAAGCAAGAATCTCATCAATACGTCTCACTGGCGCACTCATAATGTCTCTGCACATAAACGAAAACAAGAACTCAAGATCACAAACAACTCAAAGACAAATCCTTTCCACTGCAAACAACCAAAAACTGCATTCTTACCTTGTCCTTGAAAACGAAGAACTCTTCTGGTAGTATTCCTCAGCATTCTCCATCAACCTCTTGTAATCCTTCGAACCAGAAAGCAATCCTTCAAAATAACCATTCTTCTCAAGATTCTCCTTATACTTGCTCCAACTAATCCCTTTCCCATCTTCTCCATCTTTCCTTCTCAGCTGATACATCATTTCCATACCACAAGCTATTTTCATCCCTAGCTCAGCTTCAATGTAAGCATCCCTGTCACTGACGCTCGGCATTGGATAACAATTCGGTGCTTGAAACTTCTGCTGCACTAGCTGCCCATACATTGCACGAGACATGTTAACAAGAACAAGCACAATCTCTTCGTCTCTTCCTTTACTCAAGAACTTCTCCATCTTCGCTGCGTGCTTCATTGAATCAATATCACGATCGTAAAACCCTTCAACAGCAAGCGAAATCAATAAAGGTTCGTGTCTAAGCACTTGAGCTACTGACACCGGAACCCTAACCCTAACACGATGCATACTCCTCCACGCTCTTTCGGGGTAATCAGAAATCCGACTCTTCAACGCGGATTGAACTGAATCCGACGCACGAGACTCGTTACCACGCTCGATTAGAAATCGCAGAGACGCAACTAAAGAAGGATCAGGCAAGCGGCTTCTGGGAACGATGTGGAGGTCACCGCCGCGGATGAAGACACGATTGAGACTAGTCTCCGGGTTAAGCCAACGCGGGAGGTGCAAAAGCAGCTTCGATTAGGAGAAACTCGCCGTCAGTGTCCCAAACACGAATCGATTTAGACGGAAACGCAGCGGAGATACGAAAAAGCAAGAAGACAGCGAACCATTCGTCTTCGAGATTGTCACCGTACTTGAGCTTCCCGTGGAGATGAGGCATAGTAGGAGTATCGGTACAAGCACAAGAGGAAGAGAGAGCGATGGAGAGAGAGAAAGGTTCGTGCTGCCATATGTAAGGAGAAGTAAACGGAGAAACGAAATCGATGATTTCTAAGTGTAGTGATTGAAGAGCGGCCGGAGAGAGATGATGAGTCAGGGAATATTGAGAAGAATACGGTGTCGTCTGGGAGACGAGAAGTGGTGGTTTCAGAGAAGAAAGAAGGCTTCGCCATTGTTCTTGCTTCTTCTTCTTCTTCTTTCACCGCCGGTGACTGATTTTATATACAGAACTTAAATCCTCTGGCTGACTAAGAAGGTTTTGGCTTATTTGAAAATGACCAAAACACCCTTATTTAATGTTTTCGTTTCAGTGTCTTCTTCCTTTGAGAGAAGAAAGAAACCCAAAAAAAAAACAAAAGAGTTGATTTTTGTGTTATCTCTCTCTCTCTCTCTCTCTTCCTCTCTATACGATGTGTTACGGTTACAATCAATCGTTTTCGTCGCGTAACAGTCTCCGTCGCCGATCGTACGACGGGGAAGAAGAAGAAGATTCAGTGGTTGACGATCTTCGAGACCGGCTCGCGGAAACCGAGGCTCGGCTGAGACGAGCAAGGGCGAGAGAAGCTGACCTAAGCCGTAGGTTGGAGCATATGAAGAGATTCGTTTCCGTCATGGAGATCATTGAGACTTTCTTGGAACGGCGATATCAAGAACAGAAAGATCGAATCGTTCGCCTTTTCTCTCCTGTATCCACGAAATAAATATAAAAGGAAGGGGGGAAGCAAACAGTCTTCTTCTTCTTCATCATCTTGATCTTTGTCTTCTTCTTTTGTTGTGGGGATCTCTTTACCTTTTGGATATGTTCCCTTGTTTGTTTGTGTTTTGAATAGTATCAGTGTTATAAACGTAATTGTCAGCAGCAAATGTCTAAGAATCTGTAGATTTTGTTTTGTTGAGAGCACCACAGGGTAATATGAAAAGCTATGTGCATTATTTCCATCTTGATCATCTTCTTTGTGAGTTAAGAAGCTTGTCAAGATTGAATCTTTTGTCAAGATTACTACAAGATATATGAGTTTTATAGCTTGATTAAGGAGATGTGAGTAAAAAAAAAAACAGAACTCTAAGCCTTTTTTGATGTTATACAAAAGAAGAATCTATGAGGAAGCATGTGCTGCTTTTTTGCTATGCCAGTCTTGAATGAGAGAACGAAGGGTATGATTTGGTGTAAGAACCTGGTAATCTAGTCTCAGATTTGTCATAGGAGATGTGTCATGTCCCATGCTCAGCCATTCCTCTATGGCTTCAAGCTCATACGAGAACCCATCTGCTGCAATGTGTGGATTCTTCATTACTTCCTGCAGCAGTAACGAGTTAGATTGTGAGTGATCACTTTCTCTTTAAGCTGCTATAAGGACTTGACTTGATACCTGAAGTATGGGACACATGAAAACACTCGGTATGTCATTCGGATCTCCTTCATCCATGTTTGAATTGGTTGCTTCCTCGTACCCTCCTGTGATCCCATACTTTAACTCATCGGCTTTTGCCCTTATCTTACTAAGCTCTTCCATTATCTCTTTGGTTGAAAAATCCATGTTCCCTCCTCTGTTCACTGAAGAACACTTCACTGCAAGCGCACCAAACTCTTTAGCTAACTCGAGTGGCCACTTACCAGCTGTTTGATCCAAATCCCTGAGAATGCTTGTCTGGTTCATCGACATTGCCTTGAGTAAACCAGGCCAGTTCCTCCCGGTTAAAAGATGCAGAAGCAAAACCCCAAAAGCCATCACATCAGGTTTCGTATCAGATTGATCACTATGCATTATAAGTCCAAACCCGGCTATTTTCGGTACAAGGTTACGGTCCAAGAGGATCTTAGAAGGCGTAAGGCGACCATGGACGATTGGTTTAGGCTTAACCGAATGGAGAAACCCCAGTCCAGAGCAAACTTGGTGAGCTATACGAATCCTATCATGCCATTTCAATATCTTGCTTCTTCTCGTTTTCCTCTGTGATGTGAATAGATTATCCCTCAAGTTCCCATTGTGCATATACTCAAAGAGTATGCATTTAGGCCTTTGTGAACAAAACCCAGCAATTGCTACCAAATGAGGATGTCTAATCTCATTCAAAAGCTTGACTTTTGCTCCAAAATCCTCATCTGATAAAGAATCACCAATCACTTTCACAGCCACAGTCGTACGCTCGATCCTCCCTCGGTACACATTTGTCCAGTTACCACCAGATTTTAACCTCAACCTATCAGAATAGCTCTCAGTGGCTAATCTGATATCCGCTGCAGCGTATGCTCTATACCCGCATTTCACCTCTTCCTCCTCTGGAACCAAACCTCTCGCCTCTTTCTCCTTGCAAAACTCTATCCTAAGGTTGAAAACATCTCTCTGATTCCTCAGTTTCTCAATCTCCGTTATCATATCTCCTCTCTGTAAAACAACCCTCTCTAGCTCAACCTCCACCTGCAGTTTATCTTCCATCATTGTCTTGACTTTGCTTGAGAGCTCCTCTTGAAGCTCCCCAAGTGAATGAAGCTTTGTTTTTCCTTTTTCGACATAGTTCTTCGCTTCTTCAATACATTTGATATCCGAATCTAACGTCACTTGTAGTTTCTCTCGTCTCTCGCTTTCTTCTTTAATCCAGGCTTCAAGCTCTTCAATCTGATTCAAACACTTTAAAAAGCTCAGTTCTTGTTAAAGTATGGTTCCAAAAGGTTAGGTTTTTAGCTATTACTCTGCTATTGCATAAAGAGATAGCCCATTCAGCTTTGTCGGATCTTTCAGAGTTGACTTTGACTTCTTCTCGTTTCTCATCTATCATCAGCTTAGCTTCATTTACCTTTCTTCTCACATACTCTAACTTCTCTCCTACATTCTGACAATTTCAACAAATATAAAAATATTTAATCAAAATGTAAAAAACAATTCAATAAGAAGAGCATATTCTCGGACAGTAGCATACCATATGTTGCAGCACGTCTAGTGCCAGGTCATCTTCTTCTTCTTCCTGTTGTTCTTCTTCAACACCATTTTCGAGTTCCTCTTCTTCTTCTTTAAGATTTAAACTCAATAATTGCTGGAAATAATTCTCTATCACCTGTAATTTATTTTCCCATGTACTACTTCCACTAGCCGTTGAATCATCATTGCTACCAGATGAGCGGTCTAGATTTCTTCCTGGATCATGGAACATCTTACCAATCCAACTTCTGATATTGTTGTTCACGTCGTTCTCTCTCTTTAGTGAAACCATTTTGCCTCCACAAATTATATAAAACTCGCAATATTCTGGTTTGTTTTGATAAACATAGAACGATCCGCTTATTGCACTCTTCGATTTCCTGCATTACAAGAAACAAAACAAACAAAATTCAGAGTTGAAATTTGATTACTAACTTTAGGTTTAAACAAGAACAATTCGCAAAATAAAATTAAATTTTTTACCAAGAAGATGAAGATCTCATGAAAGTGATTCCCATTACGAGTTTTGTGATTCTAAGCTTTGAGATTAAATCTAATATCAATACTTGAATTGAATCATCTTGCTTCTCAATTTTGAGTAACTCTGCTTTCACCTGTAACTGTTATTAAAATTTTACATTTTAAGACCCCAAGAAACAGATTACTTCGATTTCTTACCATGATAGAATAAAATTTACAGAAAAGGACAAACCTTTCCACAAAAAATAATGTATTTGGACAGCAACTTGTTGATCTTTTGTTCCTCGTATTGTCTGAGAACTTGAAGCTTTTCCTCGCTCACAGAACTCGCTGGAAGCTTCCCAACTACGATGCATACACACTTGTGAATTGGGTTTATATGACGATATAATAGGAAAGAAGAGGGTGTGAATTGATAAGAAAGAGATTTATACAAGGGGTGTAGACGAAATCTTGAGAAATGTTGCAGAGATGGAGAAGAACAATGGAGATAGGTATGTTGTTCCATTTCTTTATAGCCCAATGGATCGTCTTGTAACCTTCTTGTACATCGTTTCCTACAGCTATGTATACTTTCTCCATTGTTGTTGATCCTAATCCTGCATCTTCTTCCAATTCTTGATTCTTTATTTCCTCCATCTTCTTCTAATTTGCGAACTGTGATGGTGATCGTTTTGTGTTTTGTTTTCAAAGAATGAGTTCTGTTCTTGTGTTTTATTTTTTGTAGATGGAAAATTTCACCAGTTTACGTAGTCAACTAAACAAGATTGAAAAAGTCAATATCTCTATGTGTATGGAAATCAATAAATTAGGCATAAAAAGGATAAATTAAACTAAAAATTTGAAGTTTGATTGAGGGGAAGAAAATTCTGAAGACGTGTGAGCTTTGTAACATCGAGGTAATCACACCTCATCCTCAGGTGACCAAAGCATATCTCTATATATCCAATTAGGGTCCAGGTTGACTATGTTTTCAAGAACTTCATTTTCTTTTTTCATTAGATATTATTAGCTTAATGTTAAAAACAAAAAAAAAAATAATCCCAAAGTTTTATTTGGCTTTTTGGATGTAGAATTAAGTTTTAAAAAATATATTCAGGTTAGATAGAGGTTGATTGACAAAAGACAAAAAAATAACACTAAAAAGATGAGAACTTATACACACTTATAAACCAAGTTTAAGGACCTATAGGATGGGACGAGATGTTTAAGTCAACTTATACACCAAACTTACGGATTCATAGGATGGGAGAGGATGCTAAGTCTGGTTTGTTTTCAAACGTCTTTAAATTTTAATACTTAAGTTTTAAAAATATATATTTTTAAATTTGATTAAATTAAAAGAATTCTTTTTTAAATTATTTATTAAAAAATAGTTGAAAAAACCTTGAGTGTTTAATTTAAAATATGTGTATATATATATGTTGAACTTATACATCAAGCTTACAGACAGATCCGTAGTAGGATGGGATGGGATGCTAAGTCCGATTTTTTTTCAACGTATTTAAATTTAACGTTTAAGTTTGAAAACTTTATAAAAACTCTTCTTTAAATGATTTATTAAAAAGTATTAGTTGAGTGTTTAATTTAAAATATGTGTGTATATACATGTTGAATTTAAAGTATCAGTTGAGTGTCACTCACTGATTACAAAAGAATGAGTAAGATAATAATTAACAGGCAAGATGGATAAGTTTTCCCTGTAGCGAGTTTCCACAAGCGCCATCGATCGTTTCTTCTGATAAAAAGTCTTCGTCACCGGAGAGAATTTTGTTGATATAAAAAAAAATTAACAGGTAAAATTTTAAAAATCTAATCGAATAAAATCTATAACTACAAATTTTATCAAAAAAAATTTCCAGAACAGGTTAAATTTTTTATCAAAAATAAAATATAATAAAATATATAACAGTTCTGTTTAACGGCTTAGATTTTTAAAATTAATATATAAAAAAGAATATTTTTCTTTTAGCCACTATTCTTTAGAAAAATAAAACTAAGTTGAGATTTGAATATATTTAATGCTTGAAAGTGCTTATTACAAACAAGTAAGGGAAGCCACAGAAAAAACAATGAATGTTGTTTTTAAGAGGTTTTCAGAACTTTCACTATCTATATTTAGTTGTTCTTTTTACATGTTAGTTATATATTTTTAAACAACTATAGCAAGAATTGCAAGAATAGCGTTTAATTGACAAAGGTTTAAACAATTTTATTAGTTACATGCAAATATTTTATTGACAGGTTTTCAATAAACATTTTTAAAATACAAAAATTTTAATATAAATAAACTGAATTTTTAATCATAAACTTTTATAAATAACATAATAACAAAATAAATTATTAAAAAATTTCTTAAAAAAAAATTTAGTCTGCGGAAAACCGCGGGTTAATACCTATTTATAACAATAAAAGTTCAAGAAGATATCATCTCTTTCTTAATGAAACCAATATCTATATATAATGAACAGATGAATGATTATGACATTTATATGCAAGTCATGCAGAGAAGAAGCAAAGTGGAAAATAGTGTTTAATTTGGTGATTCAAAAATCAAAATGCATGCAGTGGGTTCGGTTTATGTCTCCTGTTGAAAAGCCCATCCTGTTAAGAGAGTTTTTGTGAACAGTTGGCAACATTAAGCCATGAACAATAATAGTATAAAGAAGAAAAGCTTTCTCACTAATAATAGTATAGGGATACCAAATTTGCTCAAATTAAACAAGACGACATTAAGCCTTAATCACGTGCCTTAATTAATTGCTGGGCCAACCTTTTTGTTGCACTTATTTAAAAATTAAAATTTGTGATTTTTGACAGAGTGAACCCGCCGAACCATCTGGAAGGTTGTCTCCACCACAGCTACAATCCATTTTTATTTAGATTTTTTTTTTTTAATTCAATTACTGGAATTTTTGTATTGCATGAAGGACACAAATGGGAAAACGTGGGACATAATCAAATAAATTATATAATCTGTTCATCGACATTAAACGATAATGGAGTTATGAACCCATATACTGTACTAAGATTAATTAATTTTACTACTAAAATAAAACAAAATTAGAGTTACTAAGATTAGTGTCCTTACTACTAAAATAAACCATAGTGATGTACTTACTACTTACACTACTTAACATTGGGTCACCTCGGCCCAGATATTTTGCGACCTTTGTTCCAGACAAAATCTATCTTCCGCAGTGCTAAAAGCCTAAAACCACCTCCACTCACCTAAAAACATTATTTTATTAGAGACTTTCAACTTAACTACTGAAAATGTAAACAAAAGACCTTGGTAATTAAAAAAGTTTGGTTATAGTTACAATATATAAACACATACATCACATACAACTTTGGGGGTAGACTTAAGACTACCTGGTGTATATTTTAGTGGGAGAGAAAACTAGATTCATTTATATTTATTAAAACTTCTTTTTTTTTGGTAAGGTATTTATTAAAACTTCTATGATTCTATCATACCATAAAAAAATGAAAGAATATTAAGATATCTAATTACCGCTTATGATTTACCGCATAATAAGGACACTAATCAACAACAAATGTTTTTTTGTCTTGGCAGCATTTATCACTTTCTTTTAGAAATACAAAGAAAAATAAAAATAAAAAACTCACTCTTTTATAACAAAATCTTCTCCTTTCCTTTTTTCTTAACTTCACATTCTCTCTATATCCTTCACTCGAACTGCAATTTGGTTAACTTTTTTCCGTTTGAGTAAAAAAAAATATATATATATCTTTGTCTTATTAGAAATATAAACCAGTCTTTAAAAAGAGCTTTTTATATGCCTCTACATCTTCTTCTTCTTCCTTGGTCTTCTCTTTAGCTCCCTTATGTAGTACTGTTTTCTCAAATCATTCGTACAAAAATGCAAAACCTGAACCACTTCCAAAGCTAAAGCTAAAGTAGAGAGACTGTAACGCTCTTTTTTCAGGTTTTAAAACTTTTTCTCACTTCTATTGGCTTTTTAATTTTTATTGTTTTGTATATCAAGGAGTTGCTTTCATTAATCATCTTTTGTCATCTTCTGCAGATAATTTTACTTTGAATCTTCGTTGATGGCTCCTCCTCCAATGACCAATTTGTTAACGTTTTCTCTGTCACCAATGGAGATGTTGAAATCACCTGATCAGTCTCACTTTCCTCCTCCTCCTTCTTACGACGCTTCTTCAACTCCTTATCTCATCGATAACTTCTATGGTAAAACAAAAAAAAACTTTAAAACTCTGCTTTTTCTTGTTTTATTTTTTTTGGTTCTTTTTAACTTACCCAGTAGTAAAGTAGCAGTAGTGACGTATACTATGCTCTCTGTTAACCCACTTATCCTCTTTTTTTTATAACCGAGTCGCTGAACCCACAGAGAGCCTCCTTTCTCCTCCTTTTCTCGGCTGCTGAATTTGTCTTTTTCCCCCGAGTAAGGAAAACAAACAACACAACAAACTTTGAAAACAGAAAGAAACCTCTCTCCCCTGAGTCCTAAATCTTTGCTTTTCCATTAAAAATCATCTCTTTTTGGTATATTAACACTCTGTGTCGTAGTTAACTTTTGTTTTTGATTTGAAGTATTCAAAGAAGAAGCTGCTGCATCTTCAATGGCGGATTCAACAACCTTATCCACTTTTTTCGATTCACAAATCCTTTCTCAGACTCAGATTCCAAAGCTCGAAGATTTTCTCGGCGATTCCTTCGTCCGTTACTCCGATGACCAAACCGAGACACAAGACGACTCTTCTCTCATTCGACTCTACGATCTACGTGACCACACCGTTACCGGAGGTGTTACAGGCTTCTTCTCCGATCATCATCATCACCACGATTTCAAGACGGTGAACTCCTCTGGTTCACAGATCCTCGATGACTCAGCCTCCGACATCGTTGCGACTCATCTCTCTGGTCACGCGGTGAAGTCATCATCAACCACGGCGGAGCTAGGGTTTAACGGTGGTGCATCCACCGGAGAAGCTTTGTCTCTGGCGGTTAACAACAACACATCAGACCAACCACCTCAGAGCAACAAGAAGACTACAGCTTCTACTAAAAAGGAAACATCGGATGATTCGAAGAAGAAGGTTGTCGAACCATTGGAACAAAGAACTTCGATTTATCGAGGAGTCACCCGGTAAGTTTTATCATCAATGAACTCTTCTTCTCATATAACATTCTACTAATCAAGTTCATCTTTTTTTTTAATGTAATTTGCAAAGTGACGATTTCTAAGTCTCAAAGTTTTTATATTTATCTTGTGAGTGGAAAAAGATTGAAACTTTTGAGATTCTTAACTGATCAAGTTAAGATTTTTATCATGTAATTTGCACTCCCACATTGCATTTTACATTTCCCATGATAAAAATCTTAACTTGATCAGTTCAAAATTCAAAGTTTTGTTTTGTGGGTGGGAAAATGATTTTGATATTTTGATTTATGAAAATTTGATTTGAGTTCAATTATATATGTTAAGTATGTTTGATTAATGCAGACATAGATGGACTGGGAGATACGAAGCGCATCTATGGGATAACAGCTGTAGGAGGGAAGGTCAAGCCAGAAAAGGACGTCAAGGTAAAATTAATGGATACTTCTCAT
>NC_025695.1:48432536-48438452 GCF_000633955.1 Camelina sativa | reverse complement strand
AAAAAAAAAAAAAAAAAAAAAAAACTATTTCTTGAATTATATAGGCTTGATTAGTATGGAATTATTTAATCTTTGCATTTCAAAAAGCACCAATTAGCAAATCAAGACGATAAACTCGATCTCACGTGTGTCAATCTAAATTTTGATTGTCCCTTTGAGTCTTTTTAGTTCTTCTGAAGAAAACTAGTTTTATTGGGGTCGAGAAAACATTTTGGTCCTTAATCTTTTATGGTTGGGGGAAACAAAAGGCTCTGGAAGCAGTACAGAGCTTTTGTCAAAGAAAGAGTGAAAAAGAGAGATGCATGCAAAAAAAATTCAATAAATATAAACTACTTAAAAACCTTTTTCTTTTAGGTGACTGATATGTCCATCTCTTTATGATGATTGATAGACTTTGGTATTATGGGCATAATGTCAAGGAAAGAACCAAAATTCAAACAGAAAGGACTTGCAATAATATAGAATAGAATATGTAAAAAATTAAATATATAAATGGTTTTGAGTTTTTCCATCACAACCCAACTCACAAGGGTGCCGCCATTTTTGTTCCTTGTCTTTATTAGAGCTATCTTTGAAAATCTCTCATTTTACCTTGTTATGGGGACCCAATGCTGATGCCTGTATGATGCAATCTCTGTTTGACATATTTTTGTACCCACTTTTGACCCCTTTATTCCAATTATACGATATATGTATGACCTAAGTTTACTGCATACACCATATATTACAGGCATGTGATGTGAAACTATTTAGACACTATGCGTATGTTTTTTTTTTTGGCTTTTTGGGTTTGGAATTGAATTTTTAAAAAATCTTTCTGGTTAGATAGAGATTGATTTTGCAGGGTTTCCTATGTCTATAATGTGTCAGATTGATTTGTGTCTTGTGTTCACATCGCACACAAAAGCAAAGTGTGATGTGAAGTTGTGAACACAACACAAGCTAGGAATCTGCTTTGACCCTAATCAAATCTTTCTTCCCTTTTTTTCTTGTATTTTATTTTTGTGGTACTAAGATATTTACCATGATTTTGTTTGTAGTAAGTAGTAAATAGATTCAAGAACATGACAAGTTATGAGTATTTGTGTTGGCTAAACCTGTCTTTCTTTGTTTTGCATGTACTTTTGAATACATCGCCGCCGGCCTCAACAGTGTACTTAGGTAAGAAAGATAATACTCTATTGACAAATTTATTGAACTGATATATCGAGTTTGGAAAGTAATGTCCATTTTTAATTGATTCAAGGTGGATATGACAAGGAAGATAAAGCAGCTAGAGCCTATGACTTAGCAGCTTTAAAATACTGGGGTCATATTGCTACCACAAATTTCCCGGTTTATATGTTCTTCCTTGTTGCTCTGTTTTGCTAACTTTGTTTTGATTTTTCGTATGCTGCCCATTACTTACCTTGTCATCGGTCTATCAATTTATAGGTAGCGAGTTATTCAAAAGAAGTTGAGGAAATGAATCACATGACCAAGCAAGAGTTCANTATTGCTACTACAAATTTCCCGGTTTATATGTTCTTCCTTGTTGCTCTGTTTTGCTAACTTTGTTTTGATTTTTCGTATGCTGCCCATTACTTACCTTGTCATCGGTCTATCAATTTATAGGTAGCGAGTTATTCAAAAGAACTTGAGGAAATGAATCACATGACCAAGCAAGAGTTCATTGCATCTCTTAGGAGGTGAGTCCAATCAATGATTGTTGTTATATATACATCTATATGTTCTTGATCTCTACACTGAACTTTTGGTTCATGTAAATGTAATCAGGAAAAGTAGCGGTTTTTCGAGAGGAGCTTCTATGTATAGAGGTGTCACAAGGCATCATCAACAAGGTCGTTGGCAAGCAAGGATCGGCCGTGTCGCAGGCAACAAAGATCTTTACCTCGGAACCTTTGGTAAAACGTTATTCTTAGTAAACAAAAAATCTATTCTTTACCCCGAAAAATCCTGTCATTGATCTGTATATATATGTGTATAGCAACCGAAGAGGAAGCAGCGGAGGCTTATGACATAGCAGCCATTAAGTTCAGAGGAATCAACGCAGTAACTAACTTTGAGATGAACCGCTATGACGTTGAAGCAGTCATGAAATGTTCTTTCCCTGTAGGAGGAGCTGCGAAACGCCACAAGGTCGCTGTTGAATCTCCCCCTTCATCTGACCATAGCCTCCAACAACAAGATTTGCTTCCGTCCTCTTCTTCCTCTGATGTTAACCCGAACTCAATCCCATGTGGTATTCCATTCGAGCCGTCACTTCTTTATCACCACCAGAACTTCTTTCAGCATTATCCTTTGGTTTCTGACTCCACAGTTCAAGTTCCTATGAACCCAGCTGAGTTTTTCTTGTGGCCAAACCAGTCTTACTAATATCATATGGTTCGTTCTTGCTTAGAATTTTTGGTTCACCGTAGCTAACCGAGGACCCCGAGGCTTATCTTCTTGATTCTTGCAATAAAGATGGATCTTTGAAGTTCCCTTTTCAACTGTAGTCTAAGACAGCAGTAGAGGGGGTAAAAGTTGAAGAAGCAGAAACTTTTGGGGGTCAATTTTGTAGTAATGTTCTTTTGTTAGGGGTGGATGATCGGTTTTAATACTTATTTTTGTAATGTAATCGGCCTTATCGGAGTAACTATGTTTCCATTTATGAAATATTAGCACAATTGAACGAACACTCTTTAAATACAAGGGAGAAGCTCTTGTAGGGGTCATGAAAGCATTTTACTACAGTTATAGGCGCGAAACAAAAATAGCAAAAAGTAGCAGGGTACAATGAGAAAATTTAAAGAGATATATCTAAGTCCGGTCACGAGCCGTTGCTGAACTTGGTTGGACTTTTAAAGCTTCATTAAAAGCCCAATGGGCCTTCTCATTCAAGCCCTTGAACTCATAACACTCGCCCAGTAGACGGAACAGTCTCGCCGTATCCGTACCGGCGGCGAGCCTCACCGCCTCTTCCAGATCCTCAATCGCAGAGTCAATCCTCCGTCGCCGATTCACAGCCAGTTTCATCTCAGCTCTCTTCACAAGCGCATCGGCGCGTTCTCCCATCGACAGAGACTTCAAGCGCGGATAAGTCAGCGCCGTATCGAACGATTTGAGAGCAGAGGTGTGGTGACCAAGCAGATCTAGAGCTAATGCACGGACGATGTGACCGGCTGCATCTTCCGGTGAAATCGAGATCACATCGTCGGCTTCACTGAGCGCCGTCTTGGCGAGAGATTGAGATTGGGATTTCTTAGGTGTGGTTCGGGCTCGAGCGAGGAGACGTGAGGCTTGGATGAGCTGACGCTGGGTTTGGAGTGTGGCTCGGTGTTTGTTTCGGAATTTGGTTAGGCCTCGTTGAGAGAGATACTTAATCGCCCAGAAGGTAATGAAGGTCAGTGCCAAAATTGCTCCTTGTATGATTGTTTCTGTAGCCATTTTTTTTATTTTTTTTATTTTTTTTTTCTTCGTTGTATGAATCTCAGAAGATGACTAAACCGGTGACTATATACTGCTCCCTAAAAACACATTTATCATCTGAATATTGTAAAGTTTTACTAAAAGCTCTTTTACAAGAGAGAAACAGAGAGACAACCACAATTTAGAAGACAAAAGCCAAATTATACATACAACTTTTTTCCCTTTTGGAGATTTTTTACAGTGGAGAAGATGAAGCAAAATCATAGGCATGATAAAAAGAAAAAAAAAAACAATTTGTTATTGTTTCGTCTCTGTTGGATAGAGGATTTTCCTTTTGTGTATCGATTTCATCAGATTTGATTTACTTACTCCATCAAGAGTTGTCTATGCCGAGTGAGATCATTAAGGTAAGAGGAAGAGGTGTGATCCAAGTCGCACTCGTCGAGACTCACTGTTCTTGCTCCGCCTGTTTTTTGTTGCAACTCAGCTAACCTGTCATCTCCACGCAACAGCTGCACCAACTGCATCCAAAAAACCTCAACAATTCATCATCATCCATGTCGTGTGACTATTAGAACCTACCTAACAGTGGTTTTGTGTGTGTTTTGGAACATACCCGGTTCATGTCAGGACGCATGGTGGATACATGGTGTATGCACTTGGAAGCTGTTTGCATCACTCGTTTCATCTCGGTCTCATCAAAGTCATTTCCTAGCTGAGGATCAACTATTTCTTCCACGCTCTTCTTCTCTAAAAGAGGTTTTGCCTATATCAAAAGCATTCAAGCTGTTTTTAACTGTTTGATTCAAAAGATGGAAGATGCATACATAAGAGAATGGGATAGGCAGATCATTACCCACATAACTAAGCTTTGCCTGCTAGCTGTATCAACAGCTCGACGACCAGTTATGATCTCTAAAAGCAATACACCAAACGCAAACACATCTGTCTTCTCATCGACAATCCCGTGCATAAAGTACTCTGGAGCTAGATATCTGTATGAAAAAACAATGAACCAACCAGGTTTTGAAAAACGAGGTTCACAGCAGAGAATTGTAGCTATGGGATTTTAAGTCTAACTCTGACCCGAATGTGCCTTCGATTGGGAAAACAATGTGATGAGGCCAATTCTCTGGGAGCCACTTAGCTAGTCCAAAATCCGAAATCTGCAAAACCGAATCATATCGAATTCTCAGTACACACACACAAAAAAAAAAGTTGATTGCTCTTTGTTGAATCAATCAATCAAAATACCTGAGCTTCGTAATCTTGACTGAGCAAAATGTTAGAAGCTTTGATATCACGGTGAATAATCCGACGAGGGCAGTCATTATGAAGATAACTCAAACCATCAGCTATACCCAAAGCCACTTTATACCGTTTCTTCCAATCCAAACACCCCTCAGATCCTACAAAAAAAGTTTCAAAAAACATAAACAACAGCAACGGTCTAAAAAACCAACCACAAGAAGGGTTTCTTTGTACCAAAGAGTACAGAAGCGAGACTGCCATGAGGAGAGTACTCAAGTACAAAATGCAAACCGCGATCGCTGCTGAAACCACGAAGCCTAGCTGCGTTTGGATGGTTAACATGTGCGATTATCCCAAGCTCCGATAAGAAATCACTGGCTCTCTCTTCTACTTCCTTGGCGTTTCTCGTCAGCTTCTTGATCGCTACGGTCTCTCCGTCCGGCAAAACACCTTTGTATACCTCCGCATGCCCTCCTTTCCCAATCATGTTCTCTAACAACAACAACAAAATCAAAATTTAGAGAATTTATATACAAATTCGTAAGACTCTGTTTCACCATGAGGGTAGTATGGTCTTTTCAAGATTTGAACATTTACCGGGATTAAAATTGTCGGTGGCGGCAACGAGCTCGTCGAAGGTGAAATTACGCCACGAAGGTTTAGCGAAGAGGATTTGACCACAATCGAATTCGTTTTCCGAAGAAGGAGTCAGCTTATGCTGTTTCCGACGCATGTTCTTACGGGTCAGCTCGTAGCTGGCGAGGAGAGGAATGACTGAGAATCTCCTTATCGATTTCTTCTTGATGGAATCGATCATCTTGTTCCATTGGTAAAACGACGAAACGTTCGTAGGAGTCGTTGATAACGGAGACGTTGATTTATCAGGAGAACACGAGCTACAACTGCTGCTGCTGCTGCTGTTATCGGAATCAGAGCTCATAACCGGGATTTCAAGCACGCATCTTGGAGATGGATCTTCGATACTCTGTTTTAGCTCCAGCTCCGTCTCTTGGCTTCCTCTGATCTTCTTCTCCATCTCTGCAACGAATCAAAAGGACGTTTTTTTTTTTTTTGGTTTCTAAAATTTCAAATGCATAATAGAAAACAATAACAGAAAAAAAAAAAAAAATGATGATTTTTTTTTTTTTTAATTTGGAGTCAAACGCAGAAAAAAAAAATCAGAAGATGAACAGACAAAACAAACAAGTCGGAAAATTAACAATTTGTTTCTTGAGAAAAAAAAAAAAAAAAAAA
>NC_025695.1:48424112-48432178 GCF_000633955.1 Camelina sativa | reverse complement strand
CTCAAAGCTTCGTAAAAAAATCTGCCAAAAAACAAAGAGAACACAAAACAGGGAAACAGAGTAACAACATCTCCGAGAGGGAGAAGGAGAGAAAGCACAGAGCCGGAGAGAATCCGGACAAACAGTAAAACTCAGGTTTCTCTTTTCTTTTTTTTTTTCTTTTTTTTCTTATTGCTATTGCTGTCTGTCTCGTTAAAAGATTATGATTATCTTTAGAAAAGATTATGATTATCTTTAGAAATAGTTATTCTTAGAAAGCAAAAAGAAGAGGAGAAAGAAAGATTAAGACTAGAGATTTTGATGACTGGGTGGTAATGGATTAGAATCTCTCTCTCTCTCTCTGCTATATTTATACAACTTCCACCATGCAAGTCAAGTTCCCTTCTCTTTTGCTTTTTAAAAACTGGACAAAATATTAAATTTTTGAAGAAGATGAAAAGGTGATACGATGCCGTAACTAACGCCTTCCAACGAACAGACACGCCGACGGTTGAAATATCCAAACCTTAGTCAATGGCATTTCCGTAATTTACTTGTGAATGATAGGACAAGACCTCCTCTTTGCTTTTAAAAGATGGTAGTAAATAAGATTATTTTAATTTATTGTTTCGAATTTATAAATACATTTTCACTCAATTTTGTCATTAAATATTAGCCATGTGAAAATACTGACAACTTGTTTTATTTGGTCCTGGTTCAGCAAATTTCTTCATTAATGTAAGGGGAGTAAACCAACACACACAAAAAAAAAACTTATTTATGAAATGCCGTAGAATGTGAGATTTTCGAGGTAAGGTTATGCCGTATCTTATTTATCGGTTATCGTGGCGCCATCGTAACGAGAAAAGGAAACATATGGCAAAGTAGCTTCACCACACTAGTTAAACGAAGCCAGTGTTCTTGACATCTTATTTTCTTAATCAATAGTATTTTCTCTGTTTCAAAATATATAATATTTTAATTAAAATACGCAGAATAAAAAGTCTTTAATTTTAATAAGTTCAACCAATCAAAAACAATACTACATAATATAAAATATTAAATTAATCTAAAAATTGAATAGAAATTTAAAAACATCTTATATTATAAAACAAAAAACTTCTCTAAAACAAATCTAACAGGTTTATAATTTTTATAACTTAAGTAAGACAAGACTACATTTATGAGATTGTTTTCGTTTGCGACACGATCGTCACGAGTCATCATGAACCTTTTATCCTATCCACTTCAGGCCGCGACATAGTTTATTATTTGGACCCACAGCGTCAAAAACTCTCATTCATAACTTGAGAATTACGTGAAATAAAAAATTAGTTTTTATTTTATTTATAGCTTACGTGATACGATCATGATTAAAATTGACTACAAGAACAATATGCATGGGATATATTACCAATTCTCGTAACATACAAATTTTATGCGAATGTCTTTGCGCTATCATCCGTTAGATTATACTTTTAGTTTTAGTTTTACATGTAAGTAAAAAGAATAATGGTTTTTAAAATAAACATTTACTAGATTTGGTGATTCTTTACCTGAAGTCTCAACTTCGATTATCTTAATGCCGGTACAGTTTTGTGGGTTGACAAAATGGGATTTGCATTTACGTGTATATTATTTGTTGTAATATTATCTAGATCAAGCACATATAAAAATAACAAGTTAAGTGAAGTTGTTGCTCAAAAAGTAATATTTTTGTAGTCTTTGGTGAAATGCAAAACTCTTAACGTAATACATTTTTTTTAAAAAGTGATTAGTTACTTAATTGGTAAATTTAATGAGAAAGGTTATACTAGTGTGAGAAGAGGTTCCTTGCATAGTGGGTGAACTAAACCCTTTAACTAATTTGACTATCCAAATCTAATCTCTCTCTCTCTCTTTCTCAATTGGGCCCCAAAGTCCAAATCAAAATGGCCACCAAACTCACCAATGTAATGCTCTGTCGGAGAAGTCAGTCTAACCGATTTCATTCTCACTTAAGCAGTCGTAAACACACACACTCTCTTGTTCAATCCGAAATTCAGTTATGTTTTTTAGTTGACTTTTTGTTTTTGTTTTTTTTATTGGTCTAAAACAAATAGTACAAAATCAAAGTGACATGCGTTTATCGTAATGGTCTCGAATACAGAACTGACACGTGTAACTGCGCAAGCTTTTATACTTAAATCTGAATTAATTGTTAATTTAAGAGGCAATCACTTAATCCAACGAGTTAGAGAATACTAGTACTACTATTATTTTTAGTAAAATGCAAACATGTCATATTTAAAATCTAACCGAACCACATAGATAGTGGATGTGCAGAAGTGTATACGTCTCTACATGGAAAATAGTTATCGTCATCACCAATTGCAAAATACCAACAACAATGTTATTTACTTATTTTATAACCAAGATATTGTTGTCAGATCATATATAAATCATCAATCCAAAGTAACTAACTAATAATAAAAAAATATTATCATATTCGTATGTTATCTTATTATCTCCATCGACGACTCCCCTGCTAGTATTAATTTCTTGCGTAATTCCAGGTAAGAAGAACGTTTACGTGTGGGATTAACAATTAGCGCCTGTAGCTCAGTGGATAGAGCGTCTGTTTCCTAAGCAGAAGGCCGAAGGTTCGACCCCTTCCTGGCGCGTTTTTTAAAAAAAAAAAAATTTAAATTGACTATTTTAATTTTGTTTGACTAGGCAAATTTAATGGGCCTTAAAGGCCTACTAAGCCCATTATCAGTACGCAAAACAGATGGTCTTGTCAACAAACTTGGACAGAAAAATTAAAGTGACAACTGACAATGGCACTGCTCGGCGACGACGGTCGTGGCTTCGATCTAGCGAGAAGACTTGAAGTTTCCGGCGTGTGGCGGACATGGCTAGGCGATTCTATCTATTCCTCCTTTCACTATCACGTTTCTTCTCCTTCTAACTGGGAAGCTTTTATGCGCGTTGATGAGTCCAAGCCTAGGTCTCAGATTCAGCTCCAGCTCCGCGTTCGTGCCCTCTTATTCGATAAAGCCACCGTCTCACTTTTCCTCCGATCCAATACCACCGCCGCGTCATCTTCCTGTGCTTCCGTTTCCGATGTTTCTTCTGTCGCGGTGTCCAAGCTCAATCCTAATTGTATGGTTGTTTCCTTCTCTGGAGCTTTGTTTTTTAATGGCAATTTCAGGTGTGTTGAAACCGTTTCAATTTCAGATTTACAGCTTCACGGAGATGATGTATACTACACGTTGGAGAACGTTTCTCTCGAAGGTGGGTTTCACCGAGACGGAGGGATTCGCCACAATCCTAGCTTAACCAAGGTGAAACTTTGTGGATCTTTGAGCAAGTTGTATGTATTGTTCACTCTCACTGATAGCGCCTAATCTTCAATTTAGGGTTTTTGGAGTTAGTGGTTTCATTTTTTTTGTTTGTTCATCTTTCAGTACATGTGTTAATAATTTCTATGTGATTATAATTTTCAGAGTCTATCCAAGTCAAGTGCGAGAGGTAGTGAGTCTGATTACAGTAATCTTTCTCAAAGATCTAGGTTTGAGGAGCTACCAGACACATGGTACACTCAGTTTATTTCAAGGTATGGTTTTAAGTATGGGATGTCAGTTGGAGGGCAAGAATCTGATAAACGAACACCTGAAGGGATGTCTACTTACCTTAGAGTTGTGGATAGTCATAAGAGAAAGCGTGCACCTTTTTTAGAAGATCGAAGTTTAGGTCATATGAGTAGATCTAGTGCACATCCAAGTTCTGGCTTCGATAATTCAGAAGATGATATACTCTTTCTTCCAGAGACAATGTTTAGAATGAACTGTGTACCCGAGTCTGCCCTTTCGCCGGTTACCAGAGCACAAGGCAACTTAAAAACAGACTTCTTTGGGGTACTTGATACTTTACCGCAAGTTACTACCAGGAGTCATGTTATGATCGATAGGCTTGGGATGATGCCTGAGTACCATAGGATGGAAGAAAGAGGAGTTTTGCGCCGTAAAAAAGCTGAAAAAATGGGTTTTAGTGATGATCAAGCGGCTCTCGTGTCACAGAAAGTTGTTGCACGCATGCTTCTGACAATCGGATTCGAAGGTGCAACCGAGGTTCCGATTGATGTCTTCTCTCAGTTGGTTAGCCGACATATCTCTAAATTAGGCAGTATTTTGAAGCTTCTTACTGATAGTTACAAAAAGGAGTGCTCAGCGATGCAGTTGATTAAGATGTTCCTTAATACTACGGGATATAGGTGAGTTTATTTTGAGTGGTTTTGCCTCATTCAAGTGATTTATGAAGATTAATCCTTTTCTTAATGAAGTTTAAAATCTTTAGATGTTTCCTATCATATATGTTTTCCCTTTCATATGCCTCATATGCACATGTAAGTAATAAAACTAAACATTTATAGTTTTGTTCATCTGTTCATGTGCTTAAGTTTGACGCTGTTTTCAGTAATCTTGGGAGTTTAGCAGAGCTTGTTAGAGATAGTACGAAGAGCCATCCTCCTTCAAATCAGAAACAATCACAAGTACTGCAGCAACAGTTACATCTGCAGCAACAAGCTTCCCTCCGGTTACCGCAACAGGTATGTACATAAAATTGTTGCGCTTATCATTTGGCATCATAATTGGTTTAAATGTTTGTGCATGAAGAGATCATTTATTTAAATAGTTACTTTTTTGGCTTAACTTGCCTGAGTTCTTGTTCTGATGTTATTGCAGATCCAGAGGCAAATGCATCCACAGATGCAGCAAATGGTTAATTCCCCAACGTTTCAGCAGCAGCAACAGCTAGAGAGACTGCGTAGGCGTCAAGTTACATCACCACGACCCAACATGGATATGGAAAAAGATCGGCCGCTGGTTCAGGTAAAGCTAGAGAATCCTTCTGAAATGGCAGTAGATGGAAATGCCTTCAACCCTATGAACCCAAGACACCAGCAACAGATACAGCAGCAACTCAGACAGCAACAGATTGCTGCCATGTCGAATATGCAACAACAGCCGGGATATAACCAATTCAGGCAATTGGCTTCATTGCAAATTCCACAAATGCAGACACCGTAAGTAGCCTCTCAGAACTCAAAAAGTCACATTGTTCTATATACCTACTCGACGGGTCTTAAAAGTTATGTCCCCATTCTAATTGCAGTACACCAGGAACGGTCAGGGCTCAACCCGTTAAGGTAGAAGGATTCGAACAACTAATGGGAGGGGATTCTTCTCTTAAGCATGAGTCAGATGATAAGCTGAGATCTCCACCTACCAAATAACATTTTGTAGAGAGACCAACTACCCTGACCAAGGTTATCTGTGTTTTACGTGTACACAAAGCCCTGTTAGTTTAACTGTTTGGGTCAATGTATTTATCTGATAAATGTCATCTAAGTTGTATTATCATCTTGTGCAAAAGGGAGAATCGGATTTATAGGTTGGCGTCTTTTGGAATCACCTAGTTTTCGATTATTGTATGAAGAACATTAACGTTTGTTATTACATCATTTGCCTTTATTTTTCAACTCTTATTACACACATCTCGCTGACGTTGATAGAGAGTGCAATTAACTTGTTCATTATTTGCTCTGGGCTCCTGTTCTGGGATTCTCCAAAACTCCATAAAAGCATATATGCATACTGATCTTGCAATCTCTTGTTCCCGAAAATTTTCTCTTGCTGAGATGTAGCATTGTTTCTATAGATGTTTCCTTCTTCTTCCGCAACAAGCCAACAACTAGTCTGATTATGCTGACATACTGACCTCTTCCACTCTTTGAGGCCAGTTTACATCTCATTCTCTAGTTCTATGTTTTGTCTCTTTCATAAACATCAAAACAGTTCAGTAACTTAGAGAAAAAAAAAAAAAAAACTTATGAACTACATTTTGTTATTGGATCTCAAGGATAATCTCTTACAACACGTCACACAAACACTTATACTAGTTGCTAGACTCACACTCTCAAGAGCACTAGATTAACCATCCACATTAGGCATGATTAACTCTAGTTTCTATCAAAGGAAAACCGAAAGAATTACAACATCCTCTGACCTCTCGGACCTCAGTTGTAAGTCGGGTTTTATAGGATTTAAGATCAAAAGAAATACACTAGTACTAGTGATTGCGACAACTGGGCCTAATTGATATCCGCATGGCCTAGCCCAATAAGTTAACAGTTGTAACCCTAATAAACAAAGTTGCACGTGATCTAGACGTCTTCTCTAACATTCTCGTTCTCCGTACCGAATTGAAATATTTTGATTTCCATGGTGGGCAGAGGGTAACACAGGTGTGTTCTGGGACGTGGTGGATTTCCCAATCCCTGCTGGTGGATGTGATCCTGATTTGATTTCTAAGAAGATCAAATCAGCGCTTGCTGAAAAGGGTTGTTATAAAGGTCCTGTGTCAATCTGGTTGTACGACGTCGAAGATGAGAAAACCCTTCTCCCCCCTACCACGAAACAAGAATTGATAGATAGATACGAGGCTGCCGGAGTCAGTTTAAATTTCGTACCCAAAGGTAGAATATGAATTCCTCCTTTTACCTAATTATCCCTGGCGTCTCTTTATCTTATCTGCTTATATAGATAGAGATCTCTAATCTAATCTAGAGATCTCCGTTGCAGAGGAACATGGATATGAGAGAGTTCATAAGATGTTAGTGGACATTCTTTTGTGGGCAGTGAAGAGTCCTGCCTGTTCAAATTTGATTATACTCTCAAAAGGCATCAAAGAAGAGAGGACCCTCGAAATTATTGAAAGTTTGCATTTCGGGATGGCCGATGCCAAAGTTGTCTTACCAGAGCGTGCATCAAAATGTCTTCCTTTTACTGAAAGCTCAGCATGGCTTTGGGAGTTGCTTAGTGATGGAGGCGGAAGCTCACAATGTTGTGCTGATGATACTGATGCTGTTGTCCATCCGAGGACTAGCTAGGAAGCAATTCTGAAGAGGAGGAGACTAATGTATTTTCATCATGTTTAATGTTTATGAACTGTGATATTGGATTATCTTTGGTAGTCTTTTCTTCCATAAAAGAAAAATAATAATTGAAATATCGTTTTTACTCTTTATTGAAGACTATCTTGCCCTTAACTGGCAGATGATGAATGATCAGATAGCTCAGTTATTTGATCGAACACACTTGTTTCTATTAATCTCAACCAACACAGCTCATAACATTGATGTCAAACCATACGATGAATACAAACTTAACTTAGTAATAATTTATTCATAGACCAACACAGCTCATAACATTGATGAATACAAACTTAACTAGTAATAATTTATTCATAGAGTCTAAAGACGAGAATACTCTCTCCACCTCTTGAGATCTTATTGGTTTTGCGAGCTACTTTGGCCTTCCCTGACTATAATAGAATTACAAGAGGCGCAGCGGTTCTTGATGGGTTCTTTGATGGGTTCTCCAACACATGCAAGTAACAGGGTAGTAGGATCATGAAAGACAATATTGAACCTACCATCCTTTCTCAAACTTTGAAGAACCCTTGAGACCTCCTTCTCCTCTTCATTGATGTTTCTTGAGAGTACAACCAAATTGGTTGGTAGAGCACGTTTTTTCAGTGCCCAACGAAGAATTTCATGTAACATTGCATATTTATTTCCTGAAATAGTATTTACCAAATCAATCAAGACCCAAGGCGTTAAAGAAAAAAAAAAAAAAAAGATAGATTCACACCTTTGGAAAAATTCCAGGTAAAGATTCGGTTTTCCAAATATATATCCATCACTTCTTTGGAGAGTGTATTCTTATCCTCAATGAACGCGTGGATCATTTTCAAATTGCTTCCCTTATAGCCCTTTTCCGAAAGACCGGATGTGATAGTCCGATAAATCAACCTATTACGCAAACATCAACAAATTTAGAGGTCTGTCCTTACTAGCGAATTTTCCGATGGGCTGGGATAAATTGCTGAAAAATGTATCGACGTTGGGGCTATCGACGGGGCCGGTTGAGAGAGGCTTTGTAAAATAAGGTTTGGTTATAGAAGAAGAGTTACAAGTGCCGCAGCGGTAACTACTAACGTCTTTCATAAGCTCGACGACGACAGGGGGGGGGGGGGGGGGG
>NC_025695.1:48421778-48423551 GCF_000633955.1 Camelina sativa | reverse complement strand
AAAAAAAAAAAAAAAAAAAAAAAAAAAAAAAAAAAAAAAAAAAAAAAAAAAAAAAAAAAAATCAGATCATCCGTTAAAATTATTGACAGATCGAAAATTACCTACAAACCCAATTGAGAGATCTTACAGTAGTGTTCTTTTGTGGTTTCCATTGACCCAGCAGCAGCTTAGTAGTGATTTTAGAGACGAAGATTAATGAGAAAATATCAAGAGAGAGATAGAGAGACGCCCCGCCAGGGTTTACTTCCATCTGTGCTGCATGCAATTTAGAGTAGCTTATTGGGCTGGGCCTGTCAGATGTCAAATCAGTCCATTTGTGCGCCCTAATTGTAATCCATCTAGTATCTATATACATAGTATTTTATTACTATATCTATTTATTGTTTCAACATAAAATACAATATTTTTTTTTTTTTTTTTTAAACAAATATACGACTTGAACTGAAAAACAAAGTAACAGTTCAAACAAGCCAAGCCACCCGCAGCTGTCGTCAGTGGCGGCCGAGTAGATGGGTCTTTGGAATCACACTGTCACAAACAGATACATATACATATATTTATTTAATTAGTGTGTGACTCTTTCTTTATATTGTTTGTTTGTAATCAAATTGTAAAAAGGACGAGTCCGGGCGGAAACAAATATCAAATAAACAACCTCCGACCTCCTCGGACGTCTACAAAAATTAAAAGCCCACATTGGTTTAATTGTAAAGGAGAATCAAACGGATCACCTATATTATAAGCAACACAAGACAAAAACAAATGTTAAATTGTCAGGTTGTTCCCATACCTAATCAAAGATGAAGCAAGAAGAAAGCTCTGTACTTTAAAAAAAAAAAAAACTGATGTGCCTTAATAACAAGAAAGTGAGCCTTTCGCCGTAAATATCCCCTCCTCCTTTGTGTGTCTCATAGTCAAAAGATCAAAAAGATGATTCCATCAAATGGCTATGCATGCCATGGTTTGACCCTGAAAACCCATATTGTCAGTAACGAGAGATTAGAGCAGCGTCAAATTGAATGGAATGTAGTAATACCACACATTTCAACCAAAATATATATATGTATATGAATGTTTGTACCCTACCTTATTGAATGACCTGTAGCAATATCATAAGAAACACAAGGCTACTTGCAGATTTTTTTCAGGTCTTGCATGATCCTCTGGCAAAATTGATATACTACACAACCCCTTTTATGTGCTATCAGGAGGTCCTTCAATCAGCAATGAATATGTCTGAGAGCTAAACTTGCAGCCGTTTTTCTCCATAACGTTGAATAGTTCATAAAATGCCTCTACAAGTCCCTGCTTCCCCACCCCATCAATGATGATCTTCCAAGCTAATTCATCGTCATAATAACCACATTGAAGCAAACTCTGGAAAACCGAAACCCCTCTATCTTTTTCTCCTTCTTTATACAGCCCACATATCAAGATTTTGCAAGACTCTAGTTGCGGTAAGTGACCAACACAAATCATATCATCTACAACCTTTGCTGCTTCGTTATGCTTCTCCAGCTTGCAGCAACACCTAATAAGTGCATTGAATACCAACTCACTAGGAGATATTCCTTCGTTTTGTTGCATATGATCTAACACCTTTTCCGCAACTCTGAGATTCCCAATCTCACAGATCCCTAATATCAAGTTTTCATAGGATTTGGCGTTGGGGGTTACACCGTGCTCAACCATTTTCTCAAGAAGCTCAACAATAATCTCAAACTCCACCATGTTCGACATCACACGGAGTCCTGGTTCACTGCCAATCTCCTT
>NC_025695.1:48401201-48414912 GCF_000633955.1 Camelina sativa | reverse complement strand
GTGAAAAAATCAAGATCCAACCCAGCCTCAACTATCTTACTCACATACTGATTCGCCTCTACCACTTTCCCAAGCTTGCAATACCCATTAACCATTTTATTATATGTGTAAATGTTGGGATAAACCTTATCCTCCAACATTTCCATATAAACCTGCTTCATCTCATCTACCAATCCAAATCTAGCCAACGAATTCAACAATGTGTTGTAACACCCAATAGTAAGCTTATACTTAAGCTCAAAGCTTTCGTCTTTATTCATCTTCCTACACAAATCCAAAACAAACAAAGCGTCTCCTACTGAATCACAGCTCTTTATCATCCACAACCTGATCTTAAACACAACACCCTCGTATCCATTGTTGATGAGAAGAGTGAGAAGGGATGCATAGGAATATACACTGTGCTTGTATCTCGGATTCTGTGATATCCAGTGAGAAAAACTAAGAGCTGTTTTGGGATCCAGATCGAGCGAGAACAGTGAGGAGACGTGGGAAGGGCTTATCGCAGGAACCATTGATTTCAAGGACGGAGATTTATGCCAATTGGGTTTAGAGAGAATTGAAAGTAGACGGTGCGGAACACTCGTCGGATCAGATTCTTCCGCCGGAAGTGTGCGAATTAGCGGAGACACGGAGCAAAACCGCCGGCGAGTGAAAAGAGAAGAAACCGTAGCAGCAGGCGAGAATCTCATCATCAGGATTTTGACGGCGGAGATCGAACCAGTCAAGCCCGCGTCGCGCCGTGGTTGTATTATTCGGATCATCGATGACCCGTGGCGTTGTGGATCTCTCCGATGATGAAAACACAGAGAGGGTGAGGAAAGGAGGATTTATGTTATGGGCCCTAAATGGGCTAATTTATGTTCAAGTTCAAACCTTTATGGGCCTTGATGAGCTTCAATGGGCCGATATGAGCTACAGAGTGAGGCGATGATCGGAGAAAAGAATACGCCGCCGGTGATGAGAAGAGATTATAACGGCGGATTAATCGCCTTTTCTAGATTTTTCAGCTCCTTTGCTACCAGAAGCTGTTCGCCGGAATCTTCTAGCCATAGTCAGCTTAGGTTTCTCTGCGTCGCATGTGACTCCTCCTTGACAACGACGCACACTTTCTCTCCGCTTCTCAGACAATGCATAGACGAAAGATCGATATCAGGGCTCAAGAAAATCCAAACCCAGATGCTCAAATCTGGGTTTCCGGTCGAACTTTCAGGCAGCAAACTCGTCGACGCGAGTTTAAAGTGTGGCGAGATCGGTTACGCACGTCAGCTGTTCGATGAAATGCGTGAGAGACATATTGTAACATGGAACTCTCTGATTGCTTATTCCATTAAGCACAGAAGAAGCAAGGAATCTGTTGAATTGTATAGATTGATGATCACGAATAATGTTTTGCCAGATGAGTACACGTTGTCTAGTGTTTTCAAGGCCTTTTCAGATTTGGGTCTTGAAAAAGAATCCAGGAGAAGTCATGGACTTGCAGTGATTCTAGGTTTGGAAGTCTCAAACGTGTTCGTTGGAAGTGCCCTTGTGGATATGTATGTAAAGTTTGGTAAAACGAGGGAGGCGAAGTTAGTATTGGACCGTGTGGAGGAGAAAGACGTGGTTTTGATCACAGCTTTGATCGTTGGTTACTCGCAGAAGGGTGAGGATACTGAAGCTGTCAAGGCATTTCAAAGTATGCTGGTGGAGAAAGTTCAGCCTAATGAGTATACTTTTGCTAGTGTATTGATATCTTGTGGAAACTTGAAGGATATAGGTAATGGCATGTTGATTCATGGACTTATGATCAAGTCTGGTTTTGAGTCTCCTCTTGCTTCACAGACTTCTCTTCTTACAATGTACTTGAGGTGCAGTTTAGTTGATGATTCCTTGCGGGTTTTCAAGTGTATTGAGTACCCAAATCAGGTGACTTGGACGTCTCTTATATCGGGGCTTGTCCAAAACGGTAGAGAAGAAATGGCCCTTATCGAATTTAGAAATATGATGCGTGATTCAATCAAGCCTAACTCTTTTACATTGTCAAGTGCTCTCAGGGGGTGTTCGAATCTCGCAATGTTTGAAGAAGGCAGACAAGTTCATGGTATAGTGAGTAAATATGGTTTTGATAGAGATAAGTATGCTGGATCAGGGCTCATTGATTTATATGGGAAATGTGGATACTCAGACATGGCAAGGTTGGTTTTTGATACCTTGAGTGAAGTTGATGTTATATCTCTGAACACAATGATCTATAGTTATGCACAGAACGGTTTTGGACACGAAGCACTTGAGTTGTTTGAGAGAATGATAAACCTTGGAATGCGACCGAATGATGTAACAGTCTTGAGCGTGCTCTTGGCTTGTAATAACGCTGGATTAGTTGAGGAAGGTTGTGCATTTTTCGACTCCTTCAGAAAAGATAAGATCATGTTGACGAATGATCATTATGCTTGTATGGTAGATATGCTAGGACGGGCAGGGAGATTAGAGGAGGCTGAAATGCTAATAAACGAGGTGATAAACCCTGACTTGGTTCTGTGGAGGACGTTGCTTAGCGCCTGTAAGATTCATAGAAAGGTAGAAATGGCAGAACAGATAACCAGAAAGATACTTGAGATAGCACCTGGAGATGAAGGAACTCTCATTCTAATGTCAAATCTATACGCTTCCACGGGGAAGTGGAACAGAGTGATTGAGATGAAGAGTGAGATGAAGGAGATGAGGCTGAAGAAGAATCCAGCAATGAGTTGGGTTGAAGTCGATAGAGAGACGCATACATTCATGGCTGGAGATTTGTTTTTGCATCCAAACTCGGAGAAGATTCTTGAAACTCTTGAAGAGCTAATCAGGGAGGCTAAAGATTTGGGGTATGTTGAAGACAAAAGCTGTGTGTATCAAGACATGGAGGAGACTGCAAAAGAGAGATCTTTGCATCAACATAGCGAGAAACTGGCCATAGCCTTTGCAGTTTGGAGAAACGTTGGTGGAAATATAAGGATTCTAAAGAACCTTAGAGTTTGTGTTGATTGTCACAGTTGGATCAAGATCGTATCAAGAGTTATCAACAGAGAAATTATCTGTAGAGATTCAAAGAGGTTTCACCATTTCAGAGATGGGTCTTGTTCGTGTGGAGATTATTGGTAAAAAGTTCGTGTTTGTATACGGCCTAAGCCCACAATTCATTTGAATTGGGAAACAAATATAAGCCCAACATTTTGTATTATTAGTTGAGTCTTGTAGATGATATAACAATATTGTTATACTTTGACAAAAGCAGAAAATAATCAGTAAAAAATGTTGAAATCGTAATATTAAATGGCAAAAAGGTCATAGTTTAAAATAATGATAAGTCAGATGTTATAAACCTTAATCAGTTGGGTATACTACTTTTTAAGAAATTGAAAGTTGGAACCAAAGTCGAATTTGAAATAAAATGATGTATAAATTTTGAAGCTAACATTTTGGAGTTTTTGCTTTGCCTATACATGCATAACTCCAAATAAAATTACTATATAATATCGGCTACCAAGAAGAAGAAGGCAATGATGTGATAGTAAACATGTAACTCGTTTTCTGTTGGAAGTTTTCGTCTTTTCTTTTTTTCATCATGACCAAGAAGAAGACGTTATAGTGTGTGATAAGGCCATGACAAATTTCGTATTGGTGTTCGGTCCGACGGCCAAATGTACAAAAACTTGATTCTAAAGAAAAGCAAAAAAGTTGTAAGGCTTTGGTGTTATCCATATATTCTTCCGTTTTGTTCACTCGTTTACAATCTAAAGATTCTAAACCTTTTCCACTTTTTTTTCCTATCTTGCCAAGTGGACTGATTTACTACTTTCCCCCACGTTAGTTCAAAACTTCACATACATGATACATGCATATACAGTAAACACATATATATAGATAGATAGATAGATGTTGCATTTTGTATATTAAAACCTGAAATGTTGCATTTAACTAGGGCATATATATGTAACCATCGATCTCTACGAACGTAAATGATGAAATAATAATGTAGATCAGGTGATGAATATACATTGGTAAAATAAAAAAAATATAAAACTATATATACTATCTTCTTCAATCACGAGTCGTATAAATCGTGAGCTTCCTCGCCATTGGTTTTAGATTGTTGTGGCAAAGCCGTGAAATAACGACATATTAAATCTATTCATATTGTATGATATACAAAAGGCAGTTACATGATATCACTTGTATTCACATTCATCATGCTCCTTCGCCATCTATCCGTTTCATTAAATGATCATCATCAAAATATTTCACTACAAGAAAACAGTCGATTTGCGAGGAAAACCTGCGATGGCAAAATGCCCTCACAAATTTACGACGGATTTGCGAGTAGTTTGCTAGTTTAGCGAGGGTACTTGCAATTCCCTCGCAAAATTTGTGACGGCGAAATCCCTCGCAAATTTGTGACGGATTTACGACAGATTTGCGACTCCGCGAAACATCCTCGCAAAAGCATCGCAACTCCCTCGCATATTGCGACGGATTAGCGATGACATTTTCCGTAGCAAATTTGCGAGGGAGTTGCAAGGGCCGATGATGTCGGCAGCCACGTTTTTCCCGAGTGTAACTGTTTTGTCGGCAAAACAGTAAAAGCCTCGCAAATCCCTTGCAAAAAAATAATATTTTAAAATATCCCTCGCAAATCCCTTGCAAATTTTCCTAGCAAATCCATAGCAACTATTTTTAGTAGGCCTATAAATAGCAAGTTTATGATCCATGGAAACCACAACACAAAACACTTCCAACAAACACACTTTGAATACGAAAAAAAATATTGTGAAAGAATAAAAGGCTAAAAAAAAACCTAAACACTTTTAAATTATATAATAATGTTTGGAGGCGGGCAGCATGAGGTATACACATTGCGACGGTGGATGTACAATCACAGAGATCCGGAGACCGGTGATGTGACGAGAGAGTTTTGTGATGGGTTGCGCGCTTTCATGTACCAGGCGACAAACCAAGACTTTGCTCGTCAAAACGGTACAATATTTTGTCCATGTCCTAAGTGCTTCAACGATAAGTATTTGGAATTTAATCTAGTGAAGAAGCATCTTTATAATAGAGGATTTATGCCAAATTACTATGTATGGTTTCGTCATGGAGAGGGTTGTAGCAGTAACGTTGGAAGTAGTAGTATGAATTATGCTGTTGATCAACCTAGTAATTATGGGCATCAAGAATCTGATCAATTTGGTTTTTATGGGTATAATGAGGAAAATAGATTTCATGATATGGTTAATGATGCATTTCATGAAACTACTGCTGCATTTCCTGAGAATAATACGGAAGAACCCAACGTAGATGCACAACGTTTTTATACTATGTTAGATGCTGCAAATCAACCTATCTACGATGGATGTAGAGAAGGGCATTCTAAGTTATCATTGGCATCTAGGATGATGACAATTAAAGCTGATAATAACTTAAGTGAGAATTGCATGGATTCTTGGGCTGAACTCATTAAAGAGTATTTGCCACCTGATAATGTATCGGCTGAGAACTACTATGAAATACAGAAGTTGGTTGCGAGTCTTGGATTACCATCTGAAATGATTGATGTGTGCGTTGACTATTGCATGATTTTTTGGAAAGATGATGCTAAGCTGCAGGAATGTCGGTTTTGTGGGAAGCCGAGATATCAACCTACACAAGGAAGGACGCGAGTACCATATAAACGTATGTGGTACTTGCCTGTTGCTGATAGATTGAAACGCCTATACCAATCAAAACGGACTGCAGCGGCAATGAGATGGCATGCAGAACACTCTACTGAAGAAGGAGAAATTACACACCCATCTGATGCAAAGGCGTGGAAACATTTTCAATCGGTATATCCTGACTTTGCTCAAGAGTGTAGGAATGTTTATCTTGGGTTGTGTACAGATGGTTTTAGTCCATTTGGTATGTCAGGGAGGCAGTATTCTTTATGGCCTGTTATATTGACGCCATACAATCTTCTTCCAGATATGTGTATGCACAGCGAATTTCTGTTCTTGAGTATTCTGGTACCAGGTCCAAAGCATCCAAAGCGATCTCTAGATATCTTCTTACAGCCTCTAATTCATGAGCTGAAGCAATTGTGGTACGAAGGTGTTCAGACGTTCGATTCGTCGAGAAAACAGAATTTCAATATGCGGACAGTGCTAATGTGGACGATTAGTGACTTCCCTGCGTACGGAATGTTATTTGGGTGAACAACACATGGAAGATTATCATGTCCTTATTGTATGGAACGTACAGAGGCATTTCAGTTAAAGTATGGGCGAAAATCTGTTATTATTATTTGTTTTATTTTATCATATTACACTTTTTAAAGTCATATTTGAGCTCACTGGCCTTTTATTTATCTTGTTTATGATCACGGTCGTCACTCGTCCGTAGACCAAAAGCAAGAAAAAGGTTAATTCTTGATCTTTTTATATTACCTTTTAAGGATAACTAGGTTTTGAACCAACGCTACATATGGGTATATTTGATATATTGTGATGAAAACTATATATCATTGATGACGGTAGTAAAATATTATCTTATAAAAAATTTAAATTAGTATTAAGGAAAAAGTTAAATTTCAGATATACAATTTTTTGAAATATAAAAATCAGTTGTGTTATAAAATCAAATCAGATAAAAAAAATCATGAATTTAACTCGACATCCAGGCGAGGCGAATTAAACTGATGACCTCACATATCATAAACCATTTTTTTGACCACCAGAAAAACAAAACAATTTTATCATCATGAATTTAACTCGTTTTCATATTTAATTGATCTCTACCACCTATGTTTTCATGTTTTTATTCAATATTTTCTTATTCTTCATGTTCTTTCTTGTCATTTCTATTG
This sequence comes from Camelina sativa, assembly GCF_000633955.1. Taxonomy (NCBI): domain Eukaryota; kingdom Viridiplantae; phylum Streptophyta; class Magnoliopsida; order Brassicales; family Brassicaceae; genus Camelina; species Camelina sativa. The sequence continues at coordinate 48,408,050 of NC_025695.1, read as the reverse complement.
TCAAATTTTGTGATAACCGTCATCATTATTTTTACCGTTTGGTTCTTTGCTATACTCTTTTTCTTCTTCATCCTCGTCAACTTCTTCACATTCTTCCACTAAAAAACATTTTTTTAGACTACCACACAACTTGTTAATCCATCAAACTCCAAGAACAAAATCATTTCTTTTCTCATAAAAATAAAAAATAAAAAATTAATGAAAGAATATCAACTCATCTATAAAATCATACACAAAAATATGTTTTACAGCTCATAAGAAATAAAAAGCACAAACGTAGATAAATAAGATAATTTTTGTTTTACATAAATACTTATAATATTTTAAACTTTTAAAAGGTTTCGAAATATAAATTTTGAACCTTTTAAAAAGTTTCAATATTTATAATATTTTAAACTTTTAAAATTTAAAAATTATAATATTTAAAAACTTTTTAAAAGCTAAGAACTTTTAAAAAGTTCCAATATTTATAATATTTTAAAATTTTAAAATTTTTAACATTATAATATATTTTTTTGAAACTTTTTAAAGTTTTAATTTGATTAAATAAAAAACTGGATCAAACCGAATATACTTTTAAAATTGGATGCTTGATAAATCAAGTTTTCCTTCTCATTCGTTGTTGGAAGCATATTAATCTTATTTATATTGGTTCTGAATCATTGTCTAAAATTTTTATAGCCGATGTGGGATATTGTCCATAGTTCTTTTATTTCCATAAATTTAAAATTTTCCTTTTTCTAAAAAATTCTGGAAATTTAAAAAATGTTAATGAATGACATGTCAAATCCTGATAAGTTGTTTAAAATAATTCTTAATATAGAAAATTCTGGAAATTTTTAAAAAATTAATTAGTGAAGCGTTTAATCCCTATTGGTGGTTTAAAATCCTAAGTGGACGCCTTTAGGAGTTTATAACTTTTACTTTTAAAAAAATTCTGGAAATCTAAAAAATGTTAATGAATGACAAGTCAAATCCTGATAGGTTGTTTAAAATAATTCTTAATATAGAAAATTCTGAAATTTTTTAAAAAGTTAATTAGTGAAGTGTGTAATCCCTATTGGTGCTTTAAAATCCTAGGTGGACGGCTTTAGGAGCTTATAACTTCTACTTTTTATTAGTATAGATTAAAAAGATGTGTCAAAGAGAAGAAAACAAAAAAGTTAAGATATCCTAAAGTCTAAAGATCAATGTTCTTAGGATGAAATATCGTATAAAGCAAACCTACAAATAGCGAGTCTTAAAAAGCTTTAAAGGATGTTGTAGTATGCAAAAGTGCCAACATTGGCTTTTAAGAGATCGAAACTTTGTAAAAAGAAAGTGTTCGGAACCTAAAAAGTAATTCTTATAGGTTTTCTTTTCTATTTATAAAGAAGTAATTCTTATATATATATAGATATAGATTCTTATATTTCTCATAACTAAAGGATTTTATTTATTTCAAAGATAGATTTGCTAGCTTCAATATTATATTTATTCCCTGAGAGAAAAATATCCGCGCTGATAAGCTTGTGAAATGTACAAGAGCGCATGGTTTCTGTTTTTTCCATATAAGTTTATCGATACCTAACTGGCTCTCTCTCGAAGAGAGTCATCCTCCGAAAACTTAATATGTCTTCGGCAGAAGAACAAATATTGAAAGAAACATATATAGTCCTCTAAATATTTTATTGTTTTGTCTTTTAGCTTTCTAACTTTTGTACCATTAAACGGTAAAGGCAAAAGATTAATTACATAGTCGCATGCATGGCTAATAAACGGATGAAACAAGTAAAGTAGAAACTTTATAGATTATTAGTGTACAAATTAATATTCTTCTAGAACTTACAAAATGACAAAAGTGAACTAAGAGATGTGTGTTTTTCTCGTTTATAGTCCAAAGTTCAACTTGTAGACCCCATTATCAAGACAAAAACAAACAAAAAAAACCCAAAAATATCAAATCAAAGGTTAAATTTTTAAACCATACGACTCATTATCATTCTACAATTTTTAATTTGCATTCTACAGTGTTTAAGAAAATCCAAAGTTGTGAATACTTTTGACAGCTTAGCGCAATAGTTGAAACAACTAAGTTCATTTAGTCTGTTCTCACATGCCTACTTATGCTTTAGTTCTTGCAGGCCTTGCTATATAGAGATCAGTGATAAGAGATTTAGATAGTACATATACCTACTACACCAAACATATACGTATATATGCGTGTTCAGATGTATTTATATTCTAGAGAGAAGCTAAAAGGATGGGGCTAACGAGAGACTGCAAAAGAAGGCGAAGGCCTGATCTCTATGTTTCACAGAGACTCAACATAGTTCAGTGTCGCCTAAAGATCCTATATGCTTATGCATATTAATTATTGAAAAAAAAAAATGCTTATGCATATTAATTAGACCACACTTCACTGACACATTTTTAATGTAACATCAATCTATATTTTTTTTTACCGCACAAATATCGATGATTTTAACGAATAATACACAGAGTTTTAATTTATTTTTCACTTGGGTATATGACACATGATGTGGATGGTGAATTATTCTGCTTGGCTCAATGTCTGTGTCATCTGTATAATTTGTGCTCAGTTAAAAACAAAAAAAAGATTCAAGTAGGCTTATTCAAAGAAACTATGACCAATCCCAAGGAGACATTATCTATTTAGTGAAAATGACTTCTTAAAGAAATTTTAAATTATAATTATCCTTGGGATAACAACCATCCAATAAGTCATTAAGTGAACATTTCACCACCAAACCAAGGGCTTTTCAATAATTAAAACAGTAAATTCTGTTCCAACTTTAAACTATTTTAAAATACAGACAAATCATCAATATAGAGAATCTAATATAATATAAGTATCTCTCTCCATTCTTCTTGAATTTATCCCCCAATTTTGTTTTTTGTTTACAAATTGAAACTTAAAGTACTAAAATAGTAACCAACAACAACAACAAAACCTGTCTACAAGAACACCAGAAAAAAAAAGACTACAAACATAAATAGTTTTGGCATTACATCACAACACACATAACAAATAAATATATAAAATTATAGATATATATAGTTTCTTGGACTTACCAAGAATCAAGGCAAAGCATTATAATGATTAAGATCAGTCCAAGCTTGAATTCCATTGTTCCATTCACTTCCTCCTCCTCCTGTATTAGCATTATTACTAATCACCCCTTCATTATCACTATTATTACCAAAATACCACTCTGTCTGATTATCTCCTTTCTTCGTCGGAGACGACGGCGATGACGAGTTCACGATCTCGAGGTTCCGGTAAAGAATAGGTTGCGGCCTCTCGACGACAACAGTTTCTTCCTTGGAATTACCAAAAAGCATAGCCATCCTCTGTTGCTGAAGCCTCCAGTGTAAATCTTGGTTCAAACAGCTCAAAGTCTCTATAGAAGAAGCTAAGTTACCGTCGCTTGCTCCGGCGGTTGTGAAACCCGTCGGTGAGTGGTTACTGTTGTAATCTCCAAAACCCATTAAGGATAAACCCGACCCGACATCAACGGGTGTGTTTTCCCGACCCGAGGAGACCATGGGCCTAAGATCAAGAACTTCTTGGTTGTTCAAAAGCTGAAGATCGTTGATCTTGTTGAGAGATAAACCGGCGAGCTGAAAATCCATAGTCGTCGGAGGTGGGAAGAATTTGGAAGAATCGTCCATGATTGAAGAGAAGAACCTCTGAGAAGAAGAAGACGAAGAAGGGAGTACTGCGTTCATGGAGGAAGTACTAGGTTTGACGGATTTTTTAGTTTTCCGGCAACCGCCACCGATGGGGACGTTTCTCAAGGCGCCGCCACGTGTCCAGTAACGGCGACAAGATTTGCAGAAGTGACGAGGTTGAGAGAGACTGTAGTTGTTGTAGTAACAGAACTTTGTGTTTGGAGAGTTGCAACGGGGACATTTTAGGGTTTGTTGGTCTTGAGCCACGGAGGAAGACGGTGGTTTCTTGGTTTGAGATGTACCGGTGATGCGGTTATCCGGTTTAGGTACCTGTTTGGGAGAAGGGAGATTGGTATGGGAGGACATGATGATGATGATGGGGGAGGAGAGAGCAAAAATGAAGGAAGAAGAAAGCTTTGGGGGTTCCTTCCTTTTTTCGATTTCTTGCTTTGAATGTAATAAGTAAAGTATTGAGAGGAGAGAGACAACAACAACAACAGTCGGTAAAAGGGTTTCGTATGCTTCTATACTTATTTATATATAAATTATTAATTATATATATGTGAGCATATATGATGTATATGGGTGATATATACTGTCGGGATTTTGTTTGGCATTTTTATATATTTAAATTAATTCAAAATAATTTTTATATAGTATATATTTTGTCTTGAAAATGTTCTATTAACTAAAACTGTGATAATTGTGTTCGATATGAACATTACGGACAATAAAATCTAATGTGTCAAAACATGTATATCATAGTTTTCATATTGAGAATACAAATATTATTTCTGTTGTACTTGTAACTCTGGTCTTGGTGTTCTCGTTCATTTCACACAGTTGTAGACTTGAATAATCGTAAACCGCCACTTTTATCAAAACTGTTTGATTAAATTCTTCATAAAATCTCCTTGTAGTTAATGTTTGTATATGTACATTGTACTTATATAAATATATATAGAGAGAGAGAGGCATGAGTGATAGATAATAGAGACAAAAAGAGAAGATGAGAGAGAGACATGAAGTGGCAGAAAAGACAGAAGAACATATAAAACTGTGCAATTGATCGGAACAAATCGGATAGAATTTGTTATATGTGTCTTGTTTCTATTGTTGCGGTAACGTTTTTTATATGTGTGAAGTGTGCATATTACACGTTTTTTTATATGTGTGAAGTGTGCATATTATACGTAAAAACTATATATTACATTACATATTTTGTGTAATTATATACAATCACGAATAATATTTTCTTTCATTTACATACAGTTACTTATATAGCTGTCAAGCGTATGCAACTCTATTAAGGAAACCAAAACTATTGGAACAAAACATATATAAGAACTAGAAATTTGCGTTAGCCAAGGAATCGAGTAAAGGGATAAGTATCAATACGTATTATGTAGGCGTGATTCAGGGTGCATACTAGCTGAAAGTTTTGGATTTTATATGAGTCCAAATCGTCACAATATATATATAGTAATTTAAAACATTTGAGGAAGTTTTTCTAAGTTATGTTTTTAAGGAAGTTAATTAATTTGAGATTTGAAATCTAGAGGGCCTAAGAAGAAGAAGTAGGGTTTAGTAAGAAAGTAACGTTAGATTAACTCTCTGACATGTTTCTGTATCGCTAATATATACTCTTGAGTAATTGACATTTGTACAAAGTGAACTGCCATCAAAGGCAGATTCAATTGGGTTTTAGTTATGTGGCCAATACAGACAAGTGTGTATATATATATAAAAAAAAAAAGGAAAAATAGAGGAGATTGTGTTTCGATGATTGATATATTAAACGTCTCCATCTGTGAAGAAACACGAGAGAACGGAGAAGACAAAATGGGAAACATGTGAGAGCCCCTTGAGGAATGGATCTCTCGTGAGACTAAACCGATCATCCACAAAATGTACAACTTATACCGATTTTGTTTGTTAATCTTTAATAATCTTGAGGCATGCAATGCAACAACAACAAAAAAAAATTTACAAAATCTAGATGCATGCTAGCTAAAATAATGAAATAAAACTACTATATAAATAAACCAGCGAATTTATCATTTTAACAACTGAGATTTACTGCTGAAAATCCAACAATACAATAACTATGTAAATTTATTACGGCGTTCAAAAATATTAGGTTATATATTTATGTGTGATAAGTTAAAAGTGAGAAAGAGACATGACAAGAAAATTACTTAAGTTAAAAGACGAAGTTTTTCCATCAAAGATTGGTCAAATGCAATATCGTTATCAAAAACGTCGTAGAAGCATATCACCTGATTTACGTGCTGTTCCCATTTATTCCAGCCGTAATTTGCCAGTTTTTATTTCACAAAAGAAAAAAAGGAAAAAAAAAAAAAAACTTTACTACATTTATATGAGCTCGGTCGAGACTATATAATAATTTACGCGGATCGTGAAACAGAACAGAAAGAAGAAGAATTTAATCATGGAAACATGTGAGGACTGCTTAACTCATAGAGGCCCATTAGTATTAGTTTGGGCCTTACATTTTAGAAATAGCCCAAAGCTCACGTAAGCATCCAAGTAAGTTAGTCAGTTGATAGACCATCTGGTCTCTGGTGGCTATTCTAGTCAACGTGTCATAGATAGACCATATATATACATCATCTAAAGTTGTCAAATTTTATAACGAAAACATACACTTTTGTTAAAAATTAGGCTATAATTTGGTTCTAACCGGACCTATTCTTCTCGTTTGCGACTTTACGTTGATACTCTGCGAAATTTTTTTTTATAATTTTTTTTTGTTTCAACATGTGAAAATGCGTAAGTTTTAATATATGATATTGCGTATGTTTCCACTTTAATATTGAGGTAAACACATTTTTAAAAAGGTAATAAGACACTGGAATGTTTTTACCATTCTCGTCGACTATTCATAACAGTTTAACAACATACAAATAACATTAAAGATGATTACACAAAGAATAATCATTGGCATTGCTTGCTTCAAGTGCATGAACAAAAGAAGAAATCTCTGATCTTCAACGACCATACTCGATACTCACTGCATGTAGTTTCTGGATTATGTGGGTTTTTAGTTTATACCAGCATTTTGTGAAAACCACTAATTCCAAATAATGAAAATAATTTGTTAGCAAACATGTGCCAAAACTTGCAAGTTGCAAAGTTTTTTACCCTTTTTTG
>NC_025695.1:48397279-48399256 GCF_000633955.1 Camelina sativa | reverse complement strand
TTAGGCTATAATTTGGTTCTAACCGGACCTATTCTTCTCGTTTGCGACTTTACGTTGATACTCTGCGAAATTTTTTTTTATAATTTTTTTTTGTTTCAACATGTGAAAATGCGTAAGTTTTAATATATGATATTGCGTATGTTTCCACTTTAATATTGAGGTAAACACATTTTTAAAAAGGTAATAAGACACTGGAATGTTTTTACCATTCTCGTCGACTATTCATAACAGTTTAACAACATACAAATAACATTAAAGATGATTACACAAAGAATAATCATTGGCATTGCTTGCTTCAAGTGCATGAACAAAAGAAGAAATCTCTGATCTTCAACGACCATACTCGATACTCACTGCATGTAGTTTCTGGATTATGTGGGTTTTTAGTTTATACCAGCATTTTGTGAAAACCACTAATTCCAAATAATGAAAATAATTTGTTAGCAAACATGTGCCAAAACTTGCAAGTTGCAAAGTTTTTTACCCTTTTTTGTTAAAAGCTCGCAACATTTATGTTTTTACACTAAAAAGATAATGAGTGAGAGACGATAAATACTCAAACATATATAACACAAACAACATGTACATTCTAAGACACTATATCACACATTTTACATTATATGAATTGACGTAGAGATAGATACTGAACCAACATGCACAACAGTACCAAAACAAATCGAGTCAAGGTTCTTTTGAAACATATACAGTACATGCATACCTTACTTAAGATTGATACGGAATGTCTGGAAACATGGAGTCATCAAATAGATGCTGATCAGGCCATTCTACAACATCTGTAATTGCTATTTCTTGGTCATGGCTTGAGGAGGCCTGGTTGCCACCGAAACCATCTACACTCTGAGCACAAGGATCATGAGAAGGCAACATAGTTTGGTTCAAGCTCGGTGGTTCATGGAACCATATTGGAGAACTTTTTTGACTGAAGTGATTATTGTCTATGTTTTTGAGGGATGGGAGGTTGTTGTTGAAGTCTTGAAGATGAGAAGTGAGGAAACCAAGGTCGAGATTGCTGGTATTGGAGTTTTCTTTGATGAGGAGATTGAGAATGTTTAGGTCATTAGGGTTAATGCTGCTACTAGTCATAGGAGGAGGAGGTTGAAGAAGGTATTGGAACAGCTGGAGCCTAGCCATCTCAGCTTGGAGATTCAGTAAAGCTTGTTCTTCAATTGGAACCTGTTGCTGCAGATCAACAAGTCCTCTCAGGTTAGACAGAGACATGAGCTGAGATAAGCTTGAGAAGATATCATCAGTTCTTGGCCGATGGGTCATGGGGTCAAAACCCATCTGGATCAGTTTTTTCTTCAGATGAGTGTTCCAGAAATTCTTGATTTCATTGTCTGTTCTTCCAGGTAAATGGCTTGCAATCATTGACCACCTTATATAATCATTACCGGCAACATTCTAAATGAGTGTCACGAAGCAAGAATAATCCCATATAATATCAAGAATCAGAAGGGTTTTTTACTTGTTGCCAAGAACCGCGTGAAGGTTCAGGATGGTCTCTTCCTCTTCAGCCGAGAATTTTCCTCGCTTAATGTCTGGTCTCAAATAGTTTGTCCATCGTAGCCTACAACTCTTCCCACACCTGTTAAGACCTGCATAGATAGAAACAGATATTCACAATAGACTCATATATATAATCAAACAAAAAACCAGGTTTCATTAACGCGTTAAAGATAGTACCAGCGAGCTTGGGAAGGGCACTCCAGCTGCTATGGCCATGTTTGTGAATATAATTGATGAGTTTATCATCTTCTTCAGGTAACCATGGACCTTTCTTCAGACCAGTTTCATCTGAGCTAGGAGATCTTCCCATGTTTGATCAACTTCTGTATCTAACAACGGTCTCCCTTCTTGTTTTTTACCTTCTCTTTACTAATACTTCTTCAAAGATTTGGTCGCTTGTCTCCTTTCTTCGCAACCACTAACTGCTTCTTATTTCTATATTTATATCAA
>NC_025695.1:48390808-48396755 GCF_000633955.1 Camelina sativa | reverse complement strand
AAACAGTTATTCACAATAGACTCATATATATCAAAACACAAAACCAGGTTTCATTAAAGCGTTAAAGATAGTACCAGCGAGCTTGGGAAGGGCACTCCAGCTGCTATGGCCATGTTTGTGAATATAATTGATGAGTTTATCATCTTCTTCAGGTAACCATGGACCTTTCTTCAGACCAGTTTCATCTGAGCTAGGAGATCTTCCCATGTTTGATCAACTTCTGTATCTAACAACGGTCTCTCTTCTTGTTTTTTACCTTCTCTTTACTAATACTTCTTCAAAGATTTGGTCGCTTGTCTCCTTTCTTCGCAACCACTAACTGCTTCTTATTTCTATATTTATATCAAAACGACCTTCCCTCTCTCTTTAATGTCCATTCACCACGTGCTTCTTTCCTATTCGCATAACAAAACAACGCATGTCACTTTCACCCTGCAAATTCCATTTTCTATGCTTTTCTTTTCTTTATTCACACATATACGTATGGCATAACCACTTGCAGTCCTAACTCAAAAGCAACACGACCAACCTTCTTCTCGGACATAATTCAAGATACTCATCGAGATCCTGTGACTTCAGGTTAATATCATTAGAGACCTGCAAACATAATAACATGATCAGCCACATTGCCTGCTGAGAAAAGATTCCAAAGTTTCTACAGAAAGGTTTAGGTGGGGGAGAACAGGGGGCAGTATAGAAATTTGACGAGAAAGCAAACATAATCAAATCACTTTTTTAACCATTCGCTGACAAAACAAACAGATAAATGATTTTTTAATCAAGCAAACAACATATGTCACCACAAGGCTGGCCAAAAGAGACATTTCCTTGTGTCATCCATTTCATAACTCATTTATGTATTTGGTATTCTCTAATATATAACAAATTTTATATTTGTATATCCTTTGTATCAACCCATGAGCCCTAATTTTTGTCTCTGGAAATGAGATAGGTGAAGCATTGGAAAACTCTGAAGCTGAAGTCCAAGAGTCTTAAGATACTTACTGGAAAACAAATTAAAGAAAGCAAAATTGGTCAAATAAGGAAACTATAAGTACTCCTAAAGTCTTGTTCAAGACATTTCTTTTGATCTTGAGCAAGTCCTGATATAGCTAAATTAGGTAATACTTACAGAGCTTTCCTACTCAAAAATGCTTTTCTGGTGAGAAAAAGTATACTAAACAAAGAAACCTGCAACAGATACTCAGAGAGCATATCAGGATACATACATGAGAGCTTATCTAGTTTAGTTTTGTATCCATTTTTTGATCAAATATTAGCTATACATAAAATCCTATCATGCTACAGATCAATTCACTAGCACATAATTTTGCATTTCACTGAAACCAAAATTACGGAAAATGCATATACAGTAACAGGGGACAGACAAATATATAAACGACAAAGTAACAATGTAAAGTATTGGTATTTTGAGAAGAGAAGTTACTGTTGATAATGGTGACAGGCTTGATGTTGACACATTTTGTTTTGTTGAAAATTGGAAGGAGCTTGTTAGGGGAGAGGTTGGTGCAGAAAATGATCTAAATATCCACCATCTTTGAAACCTACAAGACTTTCTCCCCACTGCCTCTGTATTGGACCAAATGGCATTTCTTGTCTTGTTCTTCTCTGTCTTTTCCATAAAGTAACATCATAGGGTTTCCTGTAATTTTCCCAAATGAAAAACAATTGGCCCTCAAGAAACAAATTCTTAGATAATAACTTCATGACTAGAGCGTTTTGATCAACTGTCAATTTCCATGTATATAACAGATGCTATTTTCGCGTTGTTGACTATGAAAATATTCTAGGAAAAAGAAAGACTTGAGTTGCTTGTTCATCTAGGGTTTCTAAGAGTGGACCACAATCTCACTAGAGGCAGCAGGTACAGTATCTATATTAAAGAAATAAGTAAGGCATACTAAAATAATAGATTTGAGATACGCTATGTCACTTAAACCGTTCTTTTCCTCTAATATAAAAGAAATAGTTGTAAATGTCAGCTAAACAAAATGAATTGCTTCTTCTCCTAAGTTCCTAACCAACACATCTAAACCCTGACTTTCAAAGCCAAGTTTGAAAAAACTTTCACCTCTTCCCTATTCTCTGAGAATGTGAAAGAGTAAGCATCGAGCTCAAGACATAATTAGCCAGATACACATACAGTCATACACAGTGTATATCCAAAGTATTTTTCTACCCAATTGCTACTTGAAACCCAGGAGGTCACTATCCAACTTTGTGGAGGACAGTGATATATATTAAACTGTTGGTACTTACACAATTAAGAGAATTCCAAAACGCTTGTTTCAAGAATTTCATCAGCATCTGTAAGGATCCTGCAAGAGAGATTGCAACGAGTGATTAAAAACAAAATGAGTCACATGCACACACGTATAATCTAATTTCAAGTACAAAATTTTCAACTGCTTAAGATTTTTCCTACTGTTCACATGGAAGCAGACTTTGTTTGGTAATTCCGACATACAATAATCTAATAATGGTTGAGAATTTCAACATTCTGTTTTGTTAGCTATTGATCTAGAGATTGAAATTCTTTGTTTATACATAAAATAATCTGATTATTAAATCAATAAAGACAGACAAGAACTCAACGCTCAAAATCTTCTAGCGTTTAAACTTTCCTCAAACGTTACATTTGCTAGAAATACACCATCACAAGAAACCTGAATGACATGGGACAGAGATAACAGGAAGAATAACAATGTAATACAATTTTATAAAATAAAGTCATTCTCTAGTATTATATCAACCAAATTGTGTGGGCCTTAAGTGTTGTTTTCTTAGGCATCAACCACTACATGTAGTTTTAGGTGGCTAAAGTTGTCTCATTGATGACACCAATTTACAGCTACAAGACAGTGAAAGATAGAGAAGTAGACAATGGCATTGCTATCTTAATCAGAGCTCCATATAGAATCAATTTAGATGCATCAGTAGTATCTACCATTACATAAAATAACTAGGATGCCTATGATGCAAAATTCGGATGAACTAAATGCATCATAAATAGTATCTTCAATAAATCAAGAAAAGATGAGTATAATCACTAACGTTACCAGAGTTGCTCGAGGACCAGAGGGAGATCCTGTACTGGATCAGGCTTTAAAAGGTGCATTTGATCAAATATGTTCTGCAATCAGTATATGAGGAGACTGATGTTATCCCTGCAACAAGTCCTAAGACAGACAATATAGAACAAACTTTAGAAGAAGCAACACTAAACATTATACATTGTATCTATCAACCCAGTGTTAACGATTAATGGCTCTACGCATGGTCACAAGTAAAATTAGCCGACTGGACTGTGTCACATAGCACCTATTAATATCTTATGAGATTGATCTATTCCACATGCAGGTAAAAACAACTCTATTCACAAGATTAAACATTTCTAGGCTAAGAGGCGTAGATATGGCCACTGAGATATAAACTTTCTTAATTCAGCAGTCGAAACATTTGAAGATAATAATCCTCTCATGGCATGAAATCAAACAATTTGTATTGACCTCACTCCTATTGTAGATAAGAACGATGCTACAGAAAAGAATGAGTTGAAGGTCGTACCTTTGCATTATCAAAATAAGATTTCTTAGAACCAATCCATCAAAACCGAACAAGGATTTCTCTATAGAAGATCCAAGAAGCTGAAAAGGCACAAAAGAACCAACCAAAAATCTCTATATTCAATCCAAATTAGAATGATACAAGTGGTGCCTTAATTAACTCATAGTACTTTGAAATAAGAAAATGAACACTAAGAAAAATAGGCTTATTAACCTTCTTACCGGAGACTTTCAGGGATTTGGACAGTCCACCTTCAAGTTCGACACAATGGTCTAAGGCAAGCGAACCGAATTTGTATATTGATAGCACTAATTAGTCAAAATGCTCATAGAGAACAACTATTTCTATGTTTCTTTAGCTCAACATAGTCGTATATATGTCTGTGGATATCTAAAAAAAGAGACAAAGTTAGTACAAGCTAGAAAGGAAAGAGAGAAAAAGACCATTTACATTGACAGGTTAACTTACAACAAGTCTAAGAGATCCAGCTTTCACATTAATCAAGAGGAGAATATTAAAAAAAGCACAGCTGAAAAAACATAGAAAATTTTCCTAGCTTTAGACCGCCAATCAATAAACTGTATATTGCTCAAACCCAGTCAAAATGTTATGAAAGGAAGGCAAGCTTGAAACCATGTTAGAACTGCTTTACCATATATATTGAAGCAATCACAGTTGCTTTATGAAGAGAATCAAAACTAGCACAGAAATTAGTAATAGTGAAGGAACAGAATCTATTTCGGCAAAAGCATCGACAAACCTCTGAAATTAAGAGAAACGATCTTGTTCATCATTTTCTTTCACAGGCATCACGAAGAAGACAATAAGAAAATCCAAAAGACCCTGCAGAAGTAAAATTTTATGCTTTTAAGGAATTAGTAGTTGAAGTTAAACAGGCTAAAGGGTTTGGACTTTTCAGAAAGCATGACATCAAGACAAACACAGAGGAAGCTTTTTGCATGAAAAGCAAGTCACATGTTGTGATCCAGAAGTACCAAGATCTTTGCATGAAAACTATACGTAAGACGCTAACATAATAAAATAATGGGTGTCAAAAGCATTATAGAAAGCTGTGCAAAAGCACATGGCTGGAGTTGGTAATAATACAGGTCTTCATAAAAACAGTTCCAATAAAAAAATACAAAGCAATTCATAATGAAAACCTCATAAATCATCTTTAGATATGTATTTTTTTGTCTTAATCTCTTGTACTTAACATTAAAAACACTGCCTATTTGACAAAGCTTTCTACATTGGACCCTATTGTATTGTTTCTCAGAAAAAAATAAGCTGAAAATTTGACGACTTGATGGTTTGAAATGCAGGATAAAAATCAATTTTAAGTGTAAACTGATGAGTGTGAACAGGAAAATGCAGCTGTCAAAGATAAACCGGAGATATCAATCATAAACTTTGCATTAAAAAAATCAACAGTGTTGACCATTTGGTCTATATATAATATAATTGTGGGCAGATAGAAATGTTTTTCTCTTTTGACTTAACTCATGGATGTAAGATATTAGGTGTGTAATCATCGTGGTCTCCAGATGTACTGCTATTTCAACAATTATGTCATCCCATGAAAATGGTAGTGACAAATCAGTAGAACATGTGAGAACCAACCACGGCTAGTTAACAAGAGCAACTCATATCAAAGACATCTTTAACTAAACAACCTAGCAACTTAGATACAAGTTTCTTGGATACCTAAAAACGACAAGATCATACCTGTAAGAAGAACTCATACCGCCCTCGTCCACTCGATGGATAACTAATACATATGAAGTCCAAAAAGTTAAGAAGGTAACGGATCAACTATCAGAGATACGGTAGAACAGCTCCACCCCGGGCAGTCATCCCCACAAAGAAGTAACCCCAAATTTCAACTTTCCGAGATTAAGTGAATAACATGAATCGAATCTGCAATCCGCATTCAAACAAGAAGTAAATTGGATCAGAACATTATTACCTCTAGTATTAAATCAGTAGTGTTCATACTTCTTAAAGCTTAAAAGAAGATGACTTCAATATATATACTAACTAATAAGACGATGCAGGAAAAGGACAGTAACAGTAAACAAAAAAACAAACCCATGGACTAATGCAAAACTAAGAAGTCTCTAGGAGACTATACATATACATATACATATTTCACCGAACCAAGATGAGATTTTTCTAATACTTTTCGATTTGCATAAACGAAAGTACTAATCCGCGGATTTGAAATTACACAGTGAATCGCTGAGTTTCGTTCAATCGTGAAATCTAGGGTTCGATGCCCCCCATCGGAAACATAATCGCACTATTAAGTTTGAAACTGTAAAGACAGGTCACTTTACCTCCTCCTCGTCTCACCTCA
>NC_025695.1:48382665-48390606 GCF_000633955.1 Camelina sativa | reverse complement strand
CTCTTTTTTTTTTTTTTTTTTTGGGTTGTTGTTGAGACTGGATTTATATATATGAGGCAAAAGAAAAATAAACACGATTGTTTTGGTACTAAAAAAATGTATTTTTATTTTTATTTTGTTCAACATAGTGATTCCAAAAGGATTTAACTTTCTCTTGATGAAACATTTGATCGCAAAAGATAATTAAACTTACTGAAAATTCATGTAAACTACTTCATTCATGTTTACAATAAACAAAAAAGAGGAAGAACAAAAACAAGATGGTTCAGCAACAATAGCAACAGGGGAGTAAACAAACAATCTCGAGGTTTAAAATACAATAGAGAGAGAGACAGAGAGACAATAGATGGTGGTGTGGTTATCAAGCAGATTTGGCAGCTTCAGCTGCTTCTTCTGCAGCTTCTTCCTCTTGAAGCTTCTTCAGAGAAGGAGGTGGTCTTGGTACAATGCTTTTCTTCCACTGCCGGTCAAGTTTCCTCGACAACCTTTTCTTTATCCCTTCTTTGATCTCCCTCTCTCTTTTTACCGTCAACATCCGCGCTACCTGAATATTGTTACACACAACCAAAAGTAACATATCTTTTAGTACCACCACCAAAAAAAGAGACAGAGGTAAAGCCACTTAAAATTGGTGCATTAGACTGAACAAAAACATAGCTCAAAGCTCCAGGATTCATTTGTCTCATTGAAATCCCGGCAATGGGTAAGCTAAACCAAGTAAAGTCCATTAACAAGACACTGCAACAAGCTCAAGATTCATGTCTAAGAACATAGGAGAAACTCTATACTATACAAGACTCCCTATAAGAACGTGAAATCTCGGCTCTAATCTATAATAAACACAGAGATAGGAGTGAATGCTAAATCTCTGATTCCATTCCATCTCCTACCAAAAATACAGTATTACATATCACAAAGAAATATTTGTCCTGCAACTTCGTAATGTTACCATTGTTATAGTTTAGAATTCACTAAAATCTGCAGAACACACACAAATTCACAGTTTCCATAGTAATTATTCGAATGTTCCATCACCAAACCACAAATCCCAAACGTACTGAATCTTTCAAAGACTCTGCAAAATCGATTCCACATACACAATCGAGCAGATTCAATGTGAATTTTCAAGCAATTTCGACTCTCATTTTTCATAAAAAGAGTAAAATTTAACAAACGAAACGAACCAAAAGAATAAGAAAAAAGCTTACTTGTTTCTTCATTCGACGAAAGTCACTAGATTTGAACTCGTTCCTCGCCGATTTCTGAAGACGGAGCATAAAAAGCTCTCCTTTAAGGTCAACAACCTCCTCTTGTAACTGCTCCGTAGTCTTCGATCTTATCTCTTTCAATTCCGCCTCTCTTTTCGACATCATCACCACCGCCGGTTTACGAGACGACGAAACCACCGCCGCCGCCGCCGCGGGCACGCGAGCAGAAACCTGCTGCTGGATTCTTACACCATGGAACGAGGACGAAGTTGAAGTCGACGAAGCAGTTCCTCTACGGAAAATCGCCGCCGTCCCCGGCGTTGCAATTGAGAGACTAAGCATTTGTGGCTATGGCGGAAGAAGTTAGAGGATGAGTTCACTCACTCTCCAGCGACTTTGAGGATAATGAAGAGAAGAAGAAACTCTTTGAGATAAGGCTTTTCTTATATCTTTCTATTTACCCCTCTATTTACCTTTAATTACAAAACTTTCCAAATAGTATCTCAAATTACAATTTGGAGCCAAACAAAACATAACCATTACGATAAATCCCTAGAGTTTCTAAATTGCAAATAGCTCAAACACACACACTTATGTAATTCACTAAATTATAGGGGGGATTTGGAAACAAATTTTTGATAATCTGAAATGTTTACAATCAAACAAACATTCTCTCTCTTTTAAAAATAAAAGCTACAAAGTACAAATTTTTGCACCCCATCTTTTCCTGATATTTACAACTTATATCAATACATTGTTTTTTTTTTCAAATGTTCTGATTCGGCCGCAGAGTAAAAATAATTATCAGCAGCAACCCCCTAATTTATTCAGAGAGTAATCAATCCTCTGTTTTGTGTGTTTTCAGATGCACTCACTCATCTTGATTCTTGAGGTCTTTCTTTCATTTTCTTGATTCTCTTGGTTCAAAAAAAACTCATATCTACGTTGGTTCACGATGTCGAGTTGCCCAACTTGAGCTCAAGGCTCTAAGCCGTTGAAAATACTCACCAAGAGCTAATAACCCTCGAGCCGCTTGTCGTGTGGTCAAGATCCGATACATTTGTTGCAATGTCTCGTGTCTCAAGTGATCAGCCTAAACAAAAACAAAGCAAATTTAAGAAACGAATACATACTAGTCATGTCTTAAAATGTGTTTGTTAGGTTAATAATAATAAATAAAGAGATTAGATCATTTTACCTGATTTACAAAACTGACCAAAGCTTCTAATCTATCTATAGCAGAATTCACTTGAGGAATGTAACTTCCTCCACCGAGTTGTCCCCCTGCAACGCAATCAGCAAGCGTGTGTTGCAGCTTCTCCATACCTTGACTCAACGCGTCTTCAGCTTGCTGACAAGATTGTCTTAGATTGCATACATCTAGTATTTGTTGATCCGTCAAGATATCAAAATGTGGCAAAAGAACCTACACATACACAAAAAAAAAAAAAAAACACATCTAAACATTGTAATCCTGTTGTTTCCTTGGATACAATAACACAACACTACGTGAGTGAGATTGTTCTTTGTTTACCTTGAGAAGATCCGACGGTCGAAACCCGCCAATCCACAAGAAGAACCGTTCCGCTGAAGTTTTCCACATCCCTGACATGACGAAGAAGACATCCGCTTTTGCAGCGGTCGATTTCATTTTGAAAAGCTCGAAGTAATGTTTCATGGCGGTTTCAACTAGCAAACAAAGCTCCACATCGTTTATGTGTCCATGTAAAACCGTTCTTAGTTCACATATCTGTCTGTTCTGTTCTTCAACCCAATGTCCATACTCCATTTCAAATGCAGCAATCCCTGCAACAAATCATATATAAGTTTCACCAATCAAAATCTTGATTCTTGAAAAAGAAAAAAGAAAACTCATTGTTCTTGATACGAAACCTGGATTCATGGTTTCCGAAAACCCGAGAGAATTAGTCTCTATTCCGTTCCCCACGTAGAATCCTTGTTGTCTAGCACGGTCGAGTTCTTGCTCTAATTGAATTAGCTTCAACCGGCTTGTTTCAAGCTGCTGAACATAAGCCTACAACAAAAAATATATATTCAAATCTCTCTCAGTTGAATAAAACAAACAGAAACAAATGACTAAAAGGGAAGATAGCAATGTCATACCTTCTTGCGCAAGCGACTTTTCCTAGCAGCCTCGCGGTTTTGTGCAAGCCGTCTTTGTATCTGTAACGATATAACGATTCAGTCTAATACAATCCGAAGAAAAATTGTGATTAAGAGAAGCATTTGTGAATAGTTAACCTTATCCGGATTTCTAGACGTGGAAGCTTCTTGATCGAACATGTGAGGAGTTCCTGCTGTTCCATGGGATGTCTCCTCTGACTAGAAAAGAATGATTTCAAGAAACGAAAGATTTTTTAGAATTCTGAATAACAAACCAAGAAAAGTTATCATCAAGAGATTGAAAGAACAAAAAAAAAAAAAAGTACCAAATTGTTGTCTAGTTTCTGATTATTGGCCGGTATTATAATGTGGCTTGGTGTGTTCATATTCCCATTGCCAATATTGCTCTTGAAACTCTCCCCCCACATACCGAATTGATGGACAGGTTCGTATATACCAACTCTTCTCGGTGGCACAAAATGTGTCGATGTCGAATTCATGTTTTC
The DNA here is from genome assembly GCF_000633955.1 of Camelina sativa. Classification (NCBI taxonomy): domain Eukaryota; kingdom Viridiplantae; phylum Streptophyta; class Magnoliopsida; order Brassicales; family Brassicaceae; genus Camelina; species Camelina sativa. Next base: position 48,386,768 of record NC_025695.1, on the reverse strand, counting down.
CTCAACTGGAGATTAAGAAAATATTTAAGTTTTTAAAACAATGTGTGAAAGCATCCAAACCAAGAAAACAAAGAATTCCAAAGAACAATATCAAAAAGGATAAGCATATTAGGTTTCAATCAAAAGTTAGATCACACACAAAGTCAAACAAGCGTAGCAAGTAAAGCAAATAGTAGAACTTGTAATGTTTTCTTCGTCAGATTATTCGAAGAAAACATGAGGAATAACAAAATCACCTTCAAAGACTTTTATACAAAGAAAGAGAAATCTGAGAAGGCATGAAGAGATCCCTAAGACCTAGGAGAACTCCAAAAAGATCACAAGTGAAACATATGTTGTAATGACAGGTAACAGAACATAAAAGGATTTAACTTTTACATCATCAAAACTAACTCTTCATCATCCATATCGCCCGAATAGTGTTTGGAGGGTGTCAAATAGATAATATAGATAAAACTTTTGCTAAGCAGAAAAAGAAAGAAAGAAAAAGTTCAGAAGTCAAGTTTCCACTTATTGGAATGTCACTTTATATAACAGCACTATGTGTGGACCAACTAAACATAGTTTAACAGTTAAACGACTCCCCAAAAAAACAGGAAAATTCCATTCATTGCTTTATTAAATTCTTGTACGCAACTAGTGACGAAAGGTGAAATCAAAATAGTAAGGGATAACATCAAGAAAAAAGAAGCAAAAACCAATCATGAAGTCAAACCACACACATATCTAGAACTCAAGATAGAAGAAAGATTGAAAATCTTCTTATGCAATACAAATTTTAGGGAAATATTCGAATCAGTTCCTTCCAGCTTCAATTTTAAGCAACCAAGAACATCGAGTTAATAATACACATCGATTAACTAAAAACAACCCAATAAGAGAAAACGTTTAGTCTTTTGAGTGATACTATACAAGATTAGAATACAACAGAGTAAAAAGTCAAAGTAAGAGATTTTGATTCATATAAACGACGCCAAGAAATCTGACTTCTCATTCTATATGTCTCTCGCTTTCAGAACTGCAAAGCCCAAAATCAAAAGCAAGAACCATGGATACGGATAAGAAGAGAGATCTGAAAGGGTCGAACCTTGTGATGTTATCTCGCGTCAAGACAGAAACTTTTTAAAAGAAAGGCAAACATTTGTCGCAAAAACCATGAAAGGAAGAAAAAGAAGAAAGAAGGTTTCAGCGACAAGATCGGACGTAAAGCCAAGAAGACTGGAGTAGGAACCCGACCGTAAACAGAAGAAGGGACTTTAAAAACTCTTCTTCCTTCTGTCTCGTAAGAAACTCAGGTCTCATCATCTTCAAGTAGAAGAAGAAGAAGAAGGATGAAGAATCACGACAACTTAAATGAGAAGACCTTTGACGCTCTTATTTTATATTAAACATATTTATATTTATATCTCTATTTCTTTCTCGGTGAGTTTTGTCCTCAAGCATAACCTAACTCAGGTCACAGCTACAGTTTAGTCAAAATTAAATTATTACATTTTTCTTTACTAATTTTCTCTTCCACTTTCAATTTTATAAAGATACATACCGAACTTATCTGTTTGTGAAAAGATAATACGGTTTCTCACATTAAAAGTTATGTTTGATGGTGCCAAATAACTTTTGTGAGAAAACTCTGACTAGCAGTGAATTAATATGTATGATACACTAACCAATCGAATCTTAATATTTTCTAAGATAATAATTGATTATTTAAGCTAAACTAGAGGGAAAATATATTGTTAATTACTCTTTTTTTTTCTTGATACAATTGTCATGTCTCCACTACCTCGCACGCTGATGTGCTGCGCACCAGGTAGATCCATTTTTTTTATTCTACAGTAAAACCTCTATAAATTAATAATGTTTGGACTAAAACATTTTATTAATTTATAATGATATTAATTTATCTATAAATTAATAATAATTATTTTATAGTGTAAATTAATAATTATTAATTTATAGATATATTTTTAATTGTTTATTTTTTTTAAAATTATGAATTGGAACAACTATAGCAAAATAAGACTAAACTTTCGGATGTTATAAATTTTATGGTTTAGGAATTGAACTTGTAATATTTAGAAAGCACTATTTACAATAAATTACAAATATTATAGACAAATTGACTTATACACATGAGACACATAAATTCAAATCTATGAATAATAATATCAATTCTCCTATTTTAATAATCTGTCAAATTATCAAATTGTAAATGATGCATATCTAAAAATTAAAACTTTAAATTTTAATTATTTGTATGACATGTTATAAAATATTTTAGAGATATTATTATAGGTTGAAAATACAACATTACAATTGTTCTATAGAATTGAGGTTTAGGAGAAACATACACTATTATATCAGTATATATATATATATAAATTTACATAATTATTAATTTATGATATTATTGGGACCATATTTTATAAGGAGATTTCGAAAAAATTATTATCTTATTATCTTATCGAATATTATTAATTTTTACACTGGCCCGACTTAGGACCAGTAAAATTTATTAATTTATAGTGTTTATTAATTTATAGAGTATTAATTTATAGAGGTTTTACTGTATTCTAAAATTCTCACTTTTTATATGTAATTTTTTTTCCTCTTCTTTGTTTTTTATTTCTTTCTGTATTGCTTATCTTGCGCATGACTGCTTCCCTCTAACCTGCGCATTCGTCGGCGATAACTTAAAATTCGTTTGACGGTAATGCAAAAATATACGCGCTCAATTCTAGTGCGTGTTAAACAAAAAAGAAGAGATGAGCGCGTGTTTGTCTACTCGTGGGCATCGCAAGTGGGAGTATAGAGGAACCCCCGGCCCAGAGAGTCTGCTTCGATTCTAATGACGTATTAACGGCTACCTCTAACAATACTAATTCATTAATCTACTTAATCCTGTAATCAAAACCTTTTTATCCCCAACAAGCTATTTATAAACTATTAAAAAAAAACTAATGTTTATCCAAGTATCGTAGCTGTCTCATTTAATATGTTCAGACTGTTTGGAAATTATTTGTAAGAAACAAAAACTCTATAACATTTGTTTATTAACAACTAGCTATATAATCTATTACATGCTGATATTAAATTAGTTAAGCAAGACCGACCCAAATGAAGTAATGAACAGTTCAAACAAGCAACGTTTATTTTAAATGTAAAATTCAAGATTGTGTATCGAATTAGTGGAATGTAGCTAGGTAGTTGTATTTCAATCAAACTAATATAATGCAAAAATACATCCATTTATTCTTCTTGTTAATACTAATAAAGACCATAACTGTAGGATACGAGCATATTTTTATAATAAACGATTATTAGCCTTTGGGAGTTTATACAGGCTAGATAAGTAGAGTTATTTAGGTGAAGGAATCACCTAATATATATATATATATATATATATATATATTGCAGCCTTTAAGTGGTTTTATTAAAACAGATTGGCTCTTCAAGCTCCATAGGAGACATTGTGCATCTTTGATTATGATTTTTATCATTAATTAATAATAGATATGGTTGTGGACATAATGAAAACTTGTACATGTCTTCGTTGATTCCTACACATCGATTTAGGCCATAACCCCATCATTATTCATAAATTGGATTTAGCTTAGAATTATAACTAATCAAATGAGATGACGAACTGTTACATGCATCTACATTTTCTTTAGCTTTGTTTCACTTATTTTCTTGTAGATGCTTGCCGTCTCTATGTAAACGGAATAAATTTATCGAAATAATGTATATGGCATTAAGGATTCATTACGATCAATAATATGACGTAAGATGTTTCATGGACATGCATATACAATTATGCATAGAGAAAGAGAGAAGATAAGCTCCACATATTAGGAACAATAAAGATGATTTAAAAACAAATAAAGAGATGCATGATCTAATATTGGAATGTCTAGTAGGAGGAAACTAACTACAACAAGATAAGTTTAATAAGTAAATAACATTTTTAATAACCCGATTTTTATTTACTTTCTTTTTTTGTGGAACTGCGAGTGCAAATGATGTGTCTATAAAGTTACACAACTCAAGTGATGGTGGCTTTTTTAGACGTATGATCCATTGTGAATGATTGATATTGGTGA
>NC_025695.1:48377948-48381609 GCF_000633955.1 Camelina sativa | reverse complement strand
AGTGGTTACCTCGTGTTTGGATTTTCACTCTTTTTTATTCATATTATTGGCATAAACGATGATTTCATATCATTGTAACAATATATATTTCATACGTGTACCAATAATTATATTATTCTAACTCAAAAAAATGCAAATTTAGAGTAACTTAACTAAACAATCGTGGAATGAAGCTAGCTTCTTCTTCTTTTTTTTTTTCAAAATACAAATAGCTCACGGTGTCATATAGACGTAATACATTTTTGTACTGATATTTAACAATTATACTTCCATAGATAGACTGCAGAGCTTTTCTTATTTTCTTTGTCAGAAGTGACTGTCGAGTTTATATCACAAATTTACGATTTTGTGGGTACATGTTGATAGAATTGGATCCATGCAATGGCACGTGCATGCGATGCGATTAAAGGAGATGCAAACTTTATTAATGGGATAATTAACGAAATATTATATGTGAAATCATACCAAATTTTCTTAAAGAAATGTCTAGGGACGTTATTAGAACTTAGAAGTAAAGCAACCTTTGGCCCCCATCATTAGACCATATCTGATTCATTAATTATATGATAGTATAATATTATGGATGATTATGATATGTGCTATCATATATATGCATAGATGTGATTGGTGATTGAGAAGACGTTTTAGATCATTGTTTGCGTCATACGACTATTTATCTTGTTTAGCCATTTTTATATTCTTAAAGTATTTTTTCTTAAACCTTATTAATCTATTACGTAAATATAAACATTGCGCTATTTCATTGCCTTGTATTGGCAAGCAAACACCAAATCGTCTTAACACATTTTTCTAGATCTGATTCTTTGTTAAAGAATTCGAATGCTTTAAGAATTATTCGAGAAGAGATTCTCGATAAAGAAAAGAAAGATTACCCAACAAATTAGAATACTAATTAGTATATTAAAAAGGGATTAACAATAAATTAAGTCAAGGGATCCATGCCCCTACGGGGCTCGGAAAAGACTTCATAGAGTAGAAGATGTAGATCCCACATATCCACTTAGGTGTAAAGGTGTCGTGCTTTAATAAGTTGGATTTAACAGTGAATATTTTTAGATAAATATGTATATGGGTTTTAAATAACATGAGCTACTGTACTTGTTGTCCAATAGAGAGATTCGACTCCTAATTGTCGACAAAACAAATATGAGACTCCTTAATCGCCTCAGCCTTTGACCTGTCCAAGAGGAAAGAAAAATCGACCACGTATTTTGGATCTTTTTTTAGAAATATCGTATTTTGAAACACATTTACTAGTATTCAGATAATAATAACTCATACATACACGATCATAATACTTTGTTTAAAAACAAAACAAAAAAAAAACATACACGATCATAATACAAAAGTATATGTTCGGATAATTCTGAAAGATCGTTTTCTCCTTTTTCTTTAGACGCTAAGTATTCAAGAAAATTGGAGAAAAAAAAATTGACTAGGAAAAGGTGGGTTGGAAAAGAGAAGAAATAAATTTATAGTACAGTTCTACTTTTCAGAATACTAATTTCAATTTTTTTTTTTTGTTTCTGTCAACTATTATATTTTCATACTAATAGTCAAAAACAACAAAGAGAAGTTTTGCAGGAACAAAAAAGAGAAAGAAGTGAAAGTACACTAAAGGAATTGGAAATCGAAACTATCACGTTTTAAGATTGCTTCGTTTTCTTCTCTACGTTTTGTTTGCTTATAAATTTATCTTTTATCTCTTTTTATTTTTCGTATTTACATTGGACTTTTTTTTTCTTTCGTATCATATATACGACACACTCAGAGCCGTGGCTATGTACAAAAAAATAAACACTCGCTTCCAGCCTTTTTTTTTAAAGAATTTTAAAGCCTTATTTTTTTATGTTTGTTAATTATATTATGGCTAAATAGAAAATTTTATTTATATTACAGAAGAAAAAAAGAGAATCACCATTGCTTAAAGTTTTCAATTTATATGTTTGCCATGTTTTCACTTTTTTTTCTTCTTCTTCAGTCAAAATAACAGAAAAAAACTAAATATTTTTCATGTTTGGTTTCTAAATCCAGTTTGTAAATCTCATGGTTTTAGTCTGTTTTGATACTTTTTGTTTTGAATTAAGGTCTTTTTTTTAGTATTGCTTCTGGTCCATGTAACTCTTGACACGGCTCTGGACACACTGTCGCATTACTACTATGGTATGATACGACACACTGTCGCACTCGCACTACTACTATGTTATGATACGACACACTGTCGCACTACTACTATGTTTAACCCCAAATTAGAAAATAATAACAGCACCAATACTTATTTACTTGGTTATTTCAGTACTAGGAAACAAAGTTATATTTCCGGAAATAACAATTCGAACAAAAAACTGATGTGTTGAAAACCATATCTTCGTATATTGATCATCTTCATCGATTTTTTTTTTTTGGGGGGCAAAGATCATATTCATCGATTAAATACTGTAATATTCCAGGAATTTCGAAATTTGAAATAATGATATCCGTATAAATCGCCAAAATAATGTTATTATGTTCATATTTACATATCCGTTTTCAAAGAAATTAAATATGTAATGCTCTTCCTTATTACAAACAGGCCCATAATATAAAACTCTAAACAATAAAATAAATTTAAGTATTATTGGGCTTAATCTTGATATTGGGCTTCAAGCAACCTAGGTTTGGCCTTTAAGTTTCATTAACTTCTAGAAGTATTTTGACTTTAATTAACTGCAGTTTATAGTTTTAAATCCCAATTCCAAAATTAATTAAGGATACTCATTCATAGTATATACTCCCTCTGTAATGCATTTTTATTATTAAAATCAAACAATTAATTAATGTTTTTACTTTTATAATAAATAATTAAATATATGCATGCATTTGAATGACAAGTGTGAGAAAAATATCAGTAAATGAGTATTAAAAAAATATAAAACAAAAATAATTAATAATAATACAATATTTTATTTTTTTTAATCTTGGTGCTAATCCTAAAAATCAACTATTATGATACAGAGGGAGTAATAATCAGATAATTGTAATAGATTATGTGGTCAACACTTCAAAAATATACTAAGAAACTTTTATTTGAAAACCCCTATAATAGTAAAAAGTGAACAGCTTCCAGATTCATATATACGTAGATGCCACGGACCTTGGAGACCACTCCACAAAGCTTCCACACAAATGCACTTATAAATGGAACCCTTATTACAAGTTGAATATCATATGTACTTCTGAACTGTAACAAAACCAAAGATAACCAAACAACAAAGTGATCAGATAACCGGAGGAAACCGATTCAATGGCGGACATACCAACTTCGAAATCAGCGCCGGCGGAATTCGGTTGGAGGAAACTAATTCCGGGGAAGATTACTGCAGCAATTGACAAGATGAAGGTTGAGAGGTTGAAGAAGATTTTCGAAGCTAAATCTGAGTCTTCTCAAGCAGCTAGAGATGGCGTCTTCTCTGCTTGATTCTCTCAAGTTTTGTTCAAAGCTAATTCCGTTTTCTTTATCTTAATCTATGCTTTGTGAAGTCTTATGCAATTATTGACTATGTATCAAAACATGTAACCTTTCAGTTTATTTACTATGATGATGACTCTGTCTTCTCCGCCGAATCACTGCGAGTAAAAAGTACAAAAAAAAAAAAAAAAA
>NC_025695.1:48363797-48377505 GCF_000633955.1 Camelina sativa | reverse complement strand
AAAAATAAAAAAAAAAAAAAAAAAAATCTCAAGGACTATTCATCATTATCCTTTTACTGTGTTGAGAAACTTCAGATTTTTGCAAATTCTACACTTATAATTCTCGATTTCTCTTTTAAAAAAAAAGTATCACAGTTACGTAGTCGCTTTATCCGAACCTTCGAGAGAATGGGAGCACAATGTATTATGTTTAACCCTAAAATAGAAAATAACATTCAACAGCACCAATGAACGCAAATTAGTGATATAAACTCGTCGAATGAACGCAAATATCAATCTTTGTAAGTTACAATTACAAAGTTAAGTTTGGTTTACATATTCATTTCAAAAGATACGAGTAAGTATAATTGGGCTTAATCTTGATTTTTGGGTTAGTGATCAGATCAATACGTAGATGACACGGACCTTGGAGACCACTCAACAAAAGCTTCCACACAAAAATCAATATTTTATTGATAAAATAAAACCGACCAAGCCCACCTTCTCACGAAAACTACATGTACCAACAGATTCGGCCTCCTTTATATTAAAAAAAACCATTAACCAAAATTTTATATTAATAAAAAATATATTATCATTAGAGAGAAACTATTGACCCAACCTTATCCAATACCTCCCCCGTCAAATGCACTATAAATAAACCCTNACCCGTTGTTTGTACTTCTTCTGATATTTATAAAACCAGAGATAACCGAACATCAAAGTGATCAGATAACCGGAGATAAAACCGATTCAATGGCGGACATAGCGATTTTGGTTGCGGAGGAGTACGAAAGGAGGATGAGACATCCGGCGGGTTCGAAATCAGCGCCGGCGGAATTCGATTGGAAGAAAATAACTCCGGCGAAGATGGCTGTAGCTATCGACAAGATGAAGATTGAGAGTTTGAAGAACAACTTTGAAACTAAATCTCACTTCGCTCTCGCCATCTCTCATGGCTTCTTCTCTGCTTGATTCTCAAGTTTTGTTTATAGCTAATTTCGTTTTTCTTAACCTTATTAATCTATTTGCTTTGTGAAGTTTTTATGTAAATAACTTAAGTAAGTATGTGAATTAATCAAAATGTTACTTTTGGTTTATTAGAGTGAAAAAGTTAAAAATAAAAACAAATCTCAGGGACTTAGTTGCATACGTGGACAAACTTCTGGGGAAGAATTCTAAAATTTAAAAACTATCATTCATCCTTTTACTGTGTTGAGAAACTCCTGGCGTGATTTTTGCAATTCGACCCTTAAATTTCTCGATTTCTCTTAATTTAAGTATCATAGTTTCGTAGTTGCTCTTTATCCAAACCTTGGGAGAGAATGGGAAGCAGCAGCGATGATACACCAGTGGTGCTCATCACGGGATGTTCTCAAGGAGGAATCGGCCACGCTCTGGCGCGTGAGTTCTCGGCTAACGGTTGTCGAGTGGTGGCGACGAGTCGATCGCAGAGCACGATGATCGATTTGGTGAAAGATCCCAAGTTTTTCGTGGAGGAGCTCGATGTTCAATCGGAGCAGAGCGTGAGTAAAGTTGTCTCCAAAGTTATTGACGAATTTGGTCAGATCGATGTTTTGGTTAATAACGCCGGAGTTCAGTGTATCGGACCTCTCGCTGAGATGCCAATCTCATCCATGGATAACACCTTCAACACCAATGTCTTCGGTGAATTTAAACATTTCTTCGTTTGTGCTCACCATGTGTTTGTTAAAATTCCTGACTCAAATGAGTTAATGAAATCTGCAGGTTCTATGAGGATGACTCAAGCAGTAGTACCTCACATGGTGTCTAAGAAGAAGGGAAAGATTGTGAACATAGGAAGTATAAGCATAATGGCACCAGGACCATGGGCTGGTGTTTATACTGCATCAAAAGCTGCTCTTCATGCTCTTACCGATACATTAAGGTTTCTTTGGTTTTCAGTAAATCTTCTTCCATCAGCTTGATATTCATATCTTGATTTGTGGTTGGTCTCCTTTGTAAGGTTGGAGCTTAAGCCATTTGGGATCGATGTAATCAACATTGTTCCAGGAGGTATTCAATCAAACATAGCTAACTCAGGGTTATCGAGTTTCAACAGTTTACCTGAATTGAAACTCTACAAACCGTTTGAGGAAGCTATCCGTGAGAGAATGTTTCTGTCGCAAAACATAAAGCCAATACCTACAGAGACATTTGCGAAACAGACTGTTTCCGTTGTGCTCAAAAAAAATCCGCCGGCTTGGTTCTCTACAGGAAGGTTGTCGACCGTCATGGCGATCATGCACCATATGCCGATTTCCATTAAAGATTTCCTGTTGACTAAGAGCTTTATGAAGAAGGGTGCAAAACCTGAGTAGAGAGAGAAGTGTCCTTGGTTAAAAGAAACTGTTTGAATGTATCCAATCCAACAAGTGAATATGTTGCCTAACCATGTTTAATATCGTAAAGCACTAAAGCCAGATCGTCTAGACCCTTAATACTTCGGTACAGAAAATATCAGATTATGTTTTATGCAATCCAACAATGCGTCATCAGTCAGAAGTACAATGTAAAAGCTTACCTGCTAAATTAAGAAAATCTTTTCTTTCCTTAAGCTAAGAATGGCAAGTTTAGTGAAAAATCAAATCATTTTATTCTCACCTCTTTAAAAAGAAATTGGGATATTACCATAAATTACATTCCAAGTTTATATGTTTAAGGATACAAATGTTTTGTAGTAGGTATGTGAACAAAATTGGCCTGAAAAAGAAAGCAAGAAAGCTTTTTCAGAATGTATGAACAATGAAAGCTAATTCACTTGGGTCCACGTTTACGGTCAACATTTTCGTAAAAAAATATTCTTACGTCCAAGTTATAATTATAATCATCATCACTTCAAAACAAAATAAAATAAAAAAAACACAAAAGTAAAGAAAAAGAAAAAAAAGTCAGTAGGCCACAAAGTCCTTCAGTTCAGGAGGAAGAAGAAGACGACTCTCCTCTTCTCTCTTCTCTTCTTCGTCTCCGAAAAATCTCCAAGGCAAGAAGAAGAAGGATGATGAATTGAAATCCCTAAATTTTTGTACTAAACCCTTTTCAGAAAAAAAAATCACTACTCACCAGCACCAATATCTAACCGTTGATTTTTGCAGATGGGTAAAAACGGACGGCTCAGATGGAACCCTTTCAGCCACAGATCGTCTTCTTCGTCATCATCATCTTCCCGACAAGAACCTCAACAACATCAACCTCCTGTCGAATTCCTCTGTCCGATTTCAAAATCAATAATGTCTGACCCAGTTGTTGTCTCATCCGGTCAAACCTTTGAACGTCTCTGTGTTCAAGTCTGTCGCGACCTAAACTTTATCCCCAAACTCAACGGCAACGGCAACGGCAACGACGACGACGACGACTCTCTACCCGATTTCTCCAACATCATCCCTAACCTAAACATGAAATCAACAATCGATACTTGGTGCGACACCGTTGGCCTCTCACGCCCACAGCCACCTGATTACTCCATCGTCGAGCGTAACCTACGGCAACAGATGCCTCCACGGGAAGTTGAGATTCGTGTCTCCGAGCAAGAGCTTCTCAGAGCTGTAGCTCACCGAGCTCCGATGATAACTCACCACGCTGATTCCGAACTCATGGGAAGGAGAGACTTCAACAACTCAACGAGCTCTTCTGATGAATCTGTAATCGTCGCTCAGAGCCCACACACTCCTCTTCCTTTAACGACCCGACCCGCTTGCTTCTCTCCGTCTCCATCATCTTCTTCTTCCTTCGCTGAAATCGAAACCCTAACACACAATCCAGAAGAGGACGAGGTGATTTACGACAAGCTTAACAGTAGTAATATTTTTGATCAAGAACAAGGTTTGATTATGATGAGGAAGATGACTCGTACTCAAGATGAAGCTAGGGTTTCACTCTGTTCTCCTCGGATCCTTTCTTTACTGAAGAATATGATTGTTTCAAGATACTCACTAGTGCAGACGAACTCGTTAGCTTCGCTTGTGAATCTATCTTTGGACAAGAAGAACAAATTGACCATTGTTCGGTTAGGTTTTGTTCCCATTTTGATTGATGTTCTGAAATCAGGATCCAGAGAAGCTCAAGAACATGCCGCTGGAACAATCTTTGGTCTCTCTCTTGAAGATGATAACAAAATGCCTATCGGGGTTTTAGGAGCGCTTCAGCCATTGCTTCACGCGTTACGAGCTGCTGATAGTGATAGGACGAGGCATGATTCGGCTCTTGCGCTTTACCATTTGTCCTTGAACCAGACGAATCGGTTGAAGCTCGTTAGGCTTGGAGCTGTTCCTGCGCTTTTCTCAATGGTTAGGTCTGGTGAATCAGCGAGCCGAGCGTTGTTGGTGATTTGTAATTTGGCTTGTTGTAGCGAAGGACGATCGGCGATGCTTGATGCGAATGCGGTTGCGATTCTTGTAGGGATGCTACGGGAGGAGAGGACGGAGGAGGCTACGGGGACTGCTCGTTCTTCTTCTTCGGCACGTGAGAATTGTGTGGCTGCATTGTTCGCTTTAAGCCATGAGAGTCTTCGATTCAAGGGACTAGCGAAGGAGGCAAGAGCTGTGGATGTTTTGAAGGTAGTGGAAGAGAGAGGAACAGAGAGAGCTAGAGAGAAAGCGAAAAAGATCCTTCAGCTGATGAGAGAGAGGGTGCCGGAGGATGAGGAAGACGACGGCGAAGTATCAGTTGATTGGAACCGAGTTATCGACTCTAATGGTTCGATTCGGTCTAGGTTCCGAGTTGGTGGTAGCAACAGAATGGTTACTCAGAACTCATCTGGCTTCTAAGTGGCATTTTCATTTGTTGTTTGTATAGACATTGAAAAAATGTTTATTATTGAAATTTTTTGTAACTTTGACTTGGAAAAAATAATTGAAAAGAACGTGACTGATGTAAATATTTTTGTATAAAATTCTCAAGATTATGAATCCATTTTGAAACTATGCATACAACAAATATAAATATGTAACGCAGATAAACAACTGAAGTCTAAATTATGTTACAAAGAAGTAAAAATTGACTAAACAGCTTAGGGTACAAAGATCTGTAAGACAAAAGATCGTTCGTTTCTACTCTCTACAATGCAACATCAAATAAAGACAAAGAGACTAAGTCAGAAACTAATCTATATAATCTACAGCTAAAACTAAGATTTTTTGGCTTGTTTTTACTACTAACCTTAAGAATGGTGTGGAGGTCCAAAATACATCATACCCGGTGGTTGAAAACTCTGACCTTGTTGCGATTGTTGCTGAGCCGCGTTTTGTTGATTACTCATCATATGCGGCGACAGTGATCCAGGAGGTGGTGGTAGTTGTCCAGGTGGCATTAGGGGAATGTTACCAAATCCATATGGTATAAACTGCTGCGATGCGGCTGGATTTGGGATCATGTGATACTGCGGATTTGGAGGAGCAAATGCATTTGTGTCTGCACTACTCGATTTGGTTAAACCAGAAGTCTGTGTAGTAGCTTCGGCAGCAAATGAAGACAGAACAGAATGCATAATCATTGATGAATTTGTAGATGAAGTTAGCATTTCTGCCATTGCAGCGATTGAGGCAGGAGTCGCTTTTGCTGATTGGCCAGATGATCCGTTGTTACTGTTAACCGGTATTTCATTATTGAGCCGTTTCTGCATGTTTTGAGCTTCTTCCGTTTGCACTTGTGCTACCTGATAAATTAAGACAAGTATACCACTTTTTAAACCAAGATTGCAAGTAGTTCTCAGGCATAAGCAGATTGAACTGATCACTTGACAGTCCTAGGCATAAGTAACAGAGAAATCATTAGTTACCTGTATCTGAGATTGAAGATCCTCCAATTCAGATTCCTAACACACAAAACTTAGTAAGAAATCGAAATGTCTAAGCAAACTATTGAGCTTTAAGAGTGAAAGACTCTTTACCTGTTCACGTAGCGCTTCCCTAAGATGTTTTACAAGGGATGTTCTATTTTCTTCAATAGATTTAAGTTTGACAACAGACTGTCTCAGAGTGATTTCTTCTTCTTCCAATTCTTTTGCCAATGTTTTTCTCCTTGGGTCTTTTGCTGAAGACAATCCAACATTCAGAACCAGTATGTGTTTACTAATCCCGAATGATAAATGCGATATACATAAAAAGTCAAAATGTTTGCTAATATGTTTACCAGTGGAACAGGCGTCTTCAACATCTTTCTCCATCGTTCTGATACGTTTAATTGTAGACTTGCATTTGTTTATCTCTGTCTCTTTGTTTGAGTTCTCTGCGCGAACCAAATTAAATGCAGATACTATCTTCTCCGTCACACCTCCACTTGATAATTTCTGGTAGCCAAAAAAAAGCAAATGGAGAGCTAAGTTAATTAAGGCTCAGAAAAGAAAAAAAAAACTGAACAAGGAAATAAAAATTGTTACCGTTTTGGCAGATTTTGAATCCCGTTTCGCTGATTTGGATCCTCGTGATCGTTTTTTATTGATATCAAGCGGTGGAGGAGCTTCTTCTGAGAGCATTACATCTTTAATACTCTTTGAACGAGACCCAAAGACTCTTCTCTCTTCCCATATAGTAACCTAGTAATCATGAAAACCAAAGATTGGTGAACAAAACCTGGTAAAGTCCCACGCATTATCAACAGACTCTAAAATCAGCTACATACAAACACAAAAATTTAAACAGACAAGAGAATCACGCCTTTAGCAGTATTAGAAAAATAATGCAAAAGACACTTGTTAAGGTAAAAAAACTTAATCAAATCCCCTGAGTGAAATATCAACATCTAACACTATAATGAAACATAAGATTGATGATGAAGCCAGCTTTTTAGTATCAAAACCATTCAAAAGCATAAAATCATTGATCAGTAAGCTATATATATAAGCAGTAGAAACGCAACAAAAGAACAAAAAGGCCAATTCCGCTACAATCATTATTACCAATCGTGAGACCACGCTTTTCCCATGATCATCTCCCAAGGAAACAAGATCTTTGAGAGCACCAGGGAGAACTTTCCAGAACTCTTGCACAAACTCATTACCCTGACGCTTGCTGTTCTGAAGTATGTCGTTCGCAAGGTACAAGAGAGGCACTTTCTGAACTATCTCTGTACTGTGAAACTGTTTCTCCCATGTAGTAACCACTAACTCAGCTTCACTACGATGGACGATACACCACTGTGACAGAGCTTATCCCAGAAGAGGGTCAAGGACCAAACAATCAGAATTGCATAATACAAACACACACAGATATAATCAAACAACAAAGTGACTTAAGTATAACGTGAATGAGCTTATCCAAAAAAGTTCATAAGAACCAAACAATCAGAATTGCAATTTATGAACAACAAAATTGAAATTTTAGGGCAATGAATTAGAATTAAAAAAAAAAAAGGATACTTTGAATCGATTGCTGAGTGCTGTTGAGCTTAGCGAGCTTATCAATCAGTATCTCTTCACTGAATGGACTACTCATCCCAACCCAATAATCAAATCAAAACCCTACAAAAAAAGGGGAGGGACGAAGCTGAAACTCTGAATTGTTTTTACACGAATTGGATTGGATAATCAAATAGATATTGATCTAAGCTTGGTCAAAGCAATAACCTTCTTTTACTTAACCGACGGGAAAACGAGGCGGCGGAGAACAAATCTTACGGCGGAGTGTTAACCAAACCCTAGGAAGGCGTTCTCTTTTTTCTTTGTCCTAACGCCGTCGTCTGCCATTAATTTTTCATTTTTCGCAATTTCCTTTTTTTCTGGATCTCAATTTCTTCATTTTCCCACTCAATTTTTTCATTTTACTGATTAAAAAAATGTTGTAATACAAAGAAAATAATAATCAAAAACATATTTTTCCTACTAAAAAAAAAGAAAATAAGGATTAAAAAAATTAAAACTATGTGATCCGATGTTAATGTGATTAGCTATAAAATCAATTTGGGCCGCAATTTGATCTAATGGGCTTCTTCTGTATTAGCCCTTTTATTATCTCTGTGTTCTTTGAGATTGTTGACTTAAAAATTACACATTGAGACCTCTGTAAACGCTTTTGACTTTTCGTACTCCTGTAATTTTAAACGTAGGTGCGTCAAATTCAATCACAAACTGTGAGAGTCTGAGAGACTCAAATTTCACAACGGTCAAAAAAAATATAGACGTTAGAAGAAGAAAAAAATAGCCGTTTGGGCTTATTGGGAAGGTTTTGCTATTGTTGTGTATAATTTATTCACTTTTACTGTTTAGTGTCAAGTCACTGACATCAAACGGTAATATATTTGAGACTCAAATATCACAACGGTAACAAATATAGACGTTAGTAAAAATAGCCGTTTGGGCCAATGCGAACGTTTACTATTCTTGTGTATAATTTATTCACTTTTACTGTAAGTGTTCAAGTCACTGACAACAAACGGTAATATATTTGAGACTCAACGGTAAAAAATATAGACGTTAGAAAAATATAGCCGTTGAAAGAACCAAAGCCAAGCTGCCTATATAAGTGACTCGTGCCCATAAACATTCTTCACAAAATTAGTTCCTCTTGGTCCCTTACTTTCTGTATAATCGCTTTACCGTTCTCGTAGTTTGTCGTAGCAAAGCAAAGGCTTCTCTTTTTTCATTGGTAAAAGAAATAGAGAGAGAGAGAGAGAGAGAGAGAGAGAAGAGAGAGAGAGCAACGTTTCGTCGAAGTAATGCTCTCGTAGTCAGACTCTGCTTCAAGATTTTGGTAAAGAGTTATTAGTAGATGTTTCTCTATTTTTATACGAACCATGTAATAATCTAGAAGTATTTGTTTTTTTGTAATGTTTCTATATATGAACCATATATATTATTAATTAAAACGTGTTCTCTTTTTCACACTAAAACATGACTAGTGTCTATATACGCAACATAAAAGTTTTGTCTAAACTCATTGTCTTCCTCTGCTTTTTTTTCTTTTTGCAGGTTCTCTATGCAAAGATATATAACCAGGATTTGAAGGCTCGTCATATACCAGCTGCTAAAAATGCGAGACAATATGAAATTTCTGCGTGATATGCATCGTAATCAAGAACCAAGGTGAATTAGTAAGTTGATGTTTGTCCCTTTATTTTGTTTGTATTTTTTGAAGCTTCTGTCCGGTTATTTTTTGATAATGAGAACTGTATTGGGTTCGTAAAGAAGAATTAAACAGATAGTTGAGATCTTTGAAAAGTTTCTGACGTCTAAATACGATATTACAGGAGGGAGAAAGAGAAGAAACAGAAAAACACATGTCACGGCCATTATGAGCCGGAGAATATTCCAGCTGTGACTGACTAGTCCAGATTCATCGCCATTATCCTCATATATATATGTTCCAAGGTAAATTTTATCTCTCTTATTATAATTTGCTTTTGATACTCGTAGTCTCCTTCTGTTTATATGCTTAAAAATTAAGGGCGTAGAATATAATGTTTTTTTAAACTCTCTGATTCCAAGTTTTACTAGTTAGTTTTTGAATGCTTGTGGTTTTAAAATTGATTCCAATTGGGGAAGAAGGTCCCCAAAATACAAAAATATGTTACGGATTTGTTTCAACTGTGGTTTTCTTTTACGTTGAAACTTGAAACATACAATAACAGTTTTTTTCCGCAAACTATTCTAGCAGGTTTCTTATCAAGCAAGCGAACTTTGACCAGAGAGAGACATTGAAATTGACACATACAAAATTGGACACTTGAATATTGGTTCATGTACAAAGATTTGTCCAACCTTTTTCTCTGAACAAATAAATATTCTATATAGCATTTTTACTTAAAATGTTTTAAAATGATGAGATTTTTGTCGTTACCGTGGGCTAAATAAAAAATTTAAAATGATCATTTTAAAACATTTTAAATAATGAAATTTTATTTACCGCGAACTAAACATTTTCTCCATCAGAATTCTCAGGAATATATGGTATGGTATCAACCACAGACAATGGTCATGAATAGATTAAGTATTGAGAATTCATAAAACAAAGAACAGGAAAAAAAAAAAAAACTGCAAAATCCAAATCAATTTAGAAAGCATAGAAGAAAAAAACTAAAACATTCGACATAAGGAGAAAGAAAAAAGTCAATTAACCGGATCAATATTTTAACCTAATTTTACCTCACACCGCAACCGTGAATCGTAACTTTTACGTAAGTTCACGTTAATAAACATTATTATTTATAGTATATTTCATAACCATGACTAAACATTTTTTAATAACTCTGCTTATGTCTCTAAATCACCATTCTTATATATATTTAATCGGAGTTGACATTTCCCCTACTTTATGGACATGATTGTCCAATTTACCTGATTTCGACCATAATGGCCCCCTTAATTACCAAAATTCGAAAACCTAATCTCTTTATTTTTATAAAGTTTAAAACGTTGTTACGTAAAGTCGATCAATAGTGGGGTGATTGTGTTTGTATATATAAAAAATAGTGTGATCAATGATGGTAATGAATAAAAAGGTTTTTACCTTTTCAAAATTACAAAATCAGTAAAGTAAAAAATAGTGGGCGCATAGCTACTGCTAAAAAGGCCTGTCCTATCTTGCCTATGGAAAACGCATTATATACTCTACTTCCACTTTGAACAAAATAATAAAATCTCTCTACTACCACTCTTTTTTTTTGGTTTCTCGACTAGTGGACTTATAAACAATCAATTTTAAATTTATTTTTAAATCTTGGTTCGAAAATAAGTATATGTAATTCGTAAAAAAAAGGGTTTTTATACGTATGACGTAATTACAGATTAAAAATAATATTAACAATAATTTCTTGAGTAAAAAGACAGTTTCGATATGATTCAAAGTATTTCAAACTCATAAGACTTACAATATATGCATATCAACGTGGAAACATCATTGCAAAACAACAAAACTGCTTTTGTTTTTTCTCTCTCTGTTTGCCCCCTAAATCTTCTAAAAATCCTTTGCCTAATCATTTGGATTTCCAATCTCCACAAGGAGAGATGTATGTATGAATAAAGATAGTTTTAATTTACCAAAAATCCATGTTTATATCAATCATTAAATTTGAATTCATAATTCATAAATTGATAGATACATCAAAAAGGTTTTTTCCTTTTTCTGAGTTGCTTCTTTATTTTTTCTTTTTAAAAGCGTGTGTAAATATAACTAAGTGGAGAATGGCAGAGATATTATGAGTTAGCGAATCGAAAATAAAACCATTTATATCCCTCAAGCTCCAGAAATAATAGAAGAAGAAGATCTTGTTATATATATCGGCCAAAAGGATTCTTGTAACAAGAAAAAAAGAAAAACAAGAAAATGAAATAAATAATTGATGTAAAAAAATGAAAATGTTTACATACATACATATGCTTACTTTCTCGAAACGCTACCGTTTCACGTTTTAGTGGAAAAAGCGCAAATCTAACTGACATATTATTTTAACTTGAAAACAAAAAAAATAATCAAAAACTGGCAAAAGAAATTGGCGGGAAAATGGGTATTGATTTCATCCATGATGATGGAGCATTACGAAATAATGCATAAGATACTGATCATGAGTTCAAAAACATTATCACATTATTAAGCAATTATTGTTTATATAAACTAATTAACCCATTTCTGTAAGAGCACAAACAATTTAAGGAGAAGAAGCTGAAGAAATCATAATCAAATAAACAGTTTAGATTTTGTGTCTGTGTGAAGCAATTTTGCTTAGCAGTAACGTGAAATCTCCCAATAGATGTAACCATCGAAGTTTGGTTTGATGGATTTTTTTTAATAATGGCGACAATTATATTAATTAAAGAAATTACTAGACATGACGATCTGACGTATTGAATGACGTTTGTTTTTCTATAGGATGTCTTTGAAAGGGATAAATGACGTATCGGATTATAATGACGATGAATTTACATTATTCGCTTACGATTTTTTATTTATTTTCTTACATCCATTATTTAGCTTATGTGTATTACTAGAAAATATTAAAAGAAAAAAAAAATGAATATATCGAGAATTGTCATGTGAGTTTCAAATAAATATGATGAGATTAGGATAAGCGGCGGCTAACGATTCCCTAGATCTCGCCACCAATCACTCTCTCGCTACATATTTTACTTTATACTAATATATAGGCAAATAAATAAATTAATATTGTTTCATAGTTTGAGTTATTTGCAGTTCCATGTTCTAGTAACAGTCCAAGCTTCTGTTTTAGGGTTCATACGTAGCCCTAGTAACAAGAAACTTTCAACATTTTTCTTTGCCAAAAGTAGATTCATGCCATCTTTTTTGGGTCCCTTGTAAGATTAATTCTGCCTCTATAGGCACATGCTTCTTTTTTTAAAAAATTGTAATTTCGAATTTCAAATTATATTTACAAATACATCAATACTTGTTGACAAAAAAAAAGAAAAAGAAATATCAATACTTATGAAGCCATTGATAATATCTCATGCCACTATGAGCCGATGTTCAAAATCCACATATATAACATCCAGTCCAATAAAAGGAATAAAGCCGATATATAACATTATAAGAAAAAAAAAAAAACATTGTTCGAATATGTAAAAAAGTAATTGTTAATTATAGAGACCATAGAAGCTTTAGAACATGATAAATGATTCCAAAATCTTTCCATACACTAATTAATGTTTCCAATATTCATCATATGTTTTTCGCTAAGATTTCTAAAACTTTTTTTATTATGGTATGTAATAAAATAAATACGACCATAATGTAAAAAAGTTAGATAAATCTAATCAGAAGAAGAGATCCATGATAATTCCACCATACCTTCATTTCTCACCGCCGCTAAAGTATTCTCTGATCCAGAAGCAACAGGTGCTGTGTAACCATCCGATGATCTTTGCACCATGGACTGATCATCACCATTGATCGATCTTAACAGATCGTTATCATTCTCGGCTTCAGTATTCTTGTCTGATCCATGGATATTAGTATTATTTAGGGTTGGCTGTGTCATCGATGACGACGAGACGATAATGTTGTGAAGCCCCTCAAAGTTTGTACCAACGTCCACGTGTCCAAAACCATTACTCGTTCTCAAGCTCGAAGGTTTCGACTTTTCACATAGAAGGGACTGATCCGGTAAAGGGTTGTTGTTGGGAGACTGGTTGTTGAGAAAAGGGTATGCGATGTTTTGCGTGTT
This sequence comes from Camelina sativa, assembly GCF_000633955.1. NCBI lineage: Eukaryota > Viridiplantae > Streptophyta > Magnoliopsida > Brassicales > Brassicaceae > Camelina > Camelina sativa. The sequence continues at coordinate 48,364,395 of NC_025695.1, read as the reverse complement.
CATATTAAGGAGAAGATTCTGATGTTGATGATGATGATGATGAAGATGATACTCTGAAGGAGGAAGGTAATGATGATTTACCGTCGATGGAGAGATGAGTTTGTGAGGAAACGGTTTCAAGGGTCGCGAGGATGAAGAAGAAGAAGAAGAAGAACCGAAGAGATCAAATCTTGATCTTGGATAAGGAGAAGACGATGACAATCCGGTGAAAGGAGTTGAAGGATTACCGGTGAATTCTTGAACCATGGCTCTGAAGTTGGATGTGTCGGTGGTCAAAACAGTCGTAGGCGCTCGTCTCGAGACTCGAGATCTCTTCTTTGGATTCCGTGTTGTCGCAAGACCGTTTTTCTTGTCGGTTGGGACGGAACAAATGGGACTAGTTGTGTTTGTGTTTGGAACTGTTCTCAGATTTTGTTGGAGTGGGTTTGTGAAGAAGACTGGTTCTGTTAAGATCGGTGGTGGAACTGGTCTAGAGCAGCCATCATCGGCGGGTTTTGTAGCCGTTGTTGACCAGAGAGGATTATCCGTTGACCAAGAAGTGTTAAAATAGTTAGCTATAAGAGAGTCAAGCTGTGTTGGAACGGCGATGTTGGAGGAG
>NC_025695.1:48358432-48363549 GCF_000633955.1 Camelina sativa | reverse complement strand
GTTTGTGAAGAAGACTGATTCTGATGAGATCGGTGGTGGTACTGGTCTAGAGCCATCATCGGCGGGTTTTGTAGCCGTTGTTGACCAGAGAGGATTATCCGTTGACCAAGAAGTGTTAAAATAGTTAGCTATAAGAGAGTCAAGCTGTGTTGGAACGGCGATGTTGGAGGAGACGGTGGTTGTGTTGTTGTTGTTGTTGTTGTTGTTGAATAAAGCAGAGATTGATTGATCGGCGCGTGAGTCGTACTCTTCTTGATCTCCCCCACCAGCACCGCCGCTTGATGATTGCATGCTACTACTGTTGCCGGAATCCATAGCAGAGATAGAGAGAGGAAGATAGGTGATGGTTGTGACTTGAGAGAGAGAGAGAGAGAAGAATGGGTATGAAGGAAGGAGGTTATGATGATTTTTTGGGTTGTAGAGAAACTCAAAAGAGGAGGAGAGTGTGAAAGGAATTGATGGTTGTGTGGGAGAGAAAAGCCAATAAAAAGTGGACAGCTTTTTTTATTATAAAATTCAAAATCTTTTTTATATAACTCTAAAACTTTTTTTCACTATTTTACCTTTTGTTCCCACTTTTTTTCTTTACTTGAAACTTGAAACTTTGAAACATGCAACTAGGGTTAATTACATTTTCGTGTATAAAAATTTCAAGCGAGAGAGAGGGGGTGATAGAATAAAGATTTTGATTGTTCACAAGATTCTATAGTTTTTAATTTCGTAGTTGACATTAGGGTAATTTCTAAAATCTATAACAAAAAAAAATTTACTATAGTTTACTACATCACATAATTACTATTGCATTACCTATTTTTTTCATAGATGGGTCGTTCAAATGGCAATCGTGTTAATGTTTACATATATATAATGTTCTTAAAAGAATAAGTGATTCGCCTTGAGACTACAGTATAGCATCGACAAATTTTGTTATATATTCCTTCTGTTTTTGATAAATTGATGTTTTAGAGAATGTTTTAGAGAAAGTTTTTTGTCTCTAAAAGATTAATATTTTAAATATTTTTAATACTAAAAAGTGTAAATATAGAAAAGTAGAGAAAATGTCAGAAAAATAAATCATGGCATATGCATGAGATGACCAAAAATAAAAAGTAAAAATCATAAAAATAAAAGAAAAATTAATTATATACATCATTATTTTAATATGTGTGAAAAATTCTAAACATCAAAATATTAGAGACACAGAAAGTATTAAACTTATATAATCAATTTCATTATCATTAGTATCTTTTAATGAGTGCTTCGAAATGTTGTTTCATCTGTGAGTGAATGGAATAAAAGGAATTGTAGACAGGATAAAAAAATATTAACTAATAGGGAAAATATTTATATTATTTAATTATTGGAGCGTCTGATTAATTTAAATATTTAATCGGGTTTTACAAATTAGAACGTTACACAAAATATATTTAATTTTCTATACACAAACAATGGTAATAGTTGAAAGATAGAAAACTCATTTCTTTTTTTCGTTTTCTGTAACAACTCTGTTCTTTTCTTCTCATACTTTTTCTTTTTGTGTTTTTAATTTTCAATTATTTTTTAAAAATATGTTTAGATGTAAGAGAATTATTTGTACCTGTGTGTTCCTAAAGTAGAATTTTAATGAGAGGCTAATATTAAACTGTCGACGTAGATGCGTAAATTACATGTGAAATAGCAACATTTTGGTATTGTTTTAAACAGAGACAAGTAACAGAAGTTGTCAAATAGAGCACAGCCTTTGACCGAGTCAATAATCTGTGTGTTGCCCTTCTGATTTTAATTGTAAATTTTTTAATTATAGTTATTTTTTACTGTATAACTAGGTACTATCTAGCCAAAAATCATGGACTGAATTTTTTTTTATGAAAATTTATAATAATTTATTTTGTTATTATGTTATTTATAATGGTTTGTGATTAAAAATTTGTTGATTATATGATAATTTTTGCATTTTAAAAATATTTATTGAAAACATGTTAATAAAAAATAATAAAATTATTTAAACTTTTGTGAAACATTTTCTATAGTAGTGAAGTAAATAAAAAGATATAATAAACATGTAAAAAGAATCTTATCTATTAGTTTTTTTAAGTTACTTTTTTACAATTTATTTTATTTGATATTTCCACTATTTTCGTTTTTTAATTAAAAATTTATATTTAATTAATTATTTAATCTTAATTAAGTTTTTCAAATAGTAATTGAATGTAATTTTTTACACAATTTAAAATTAGTTTTATATTTGTACTTTCCAATTAATATAGTTGGATATATAATTGTTTCTTTCTCTTGTTTCAAGTTTCAACAAACGCAACAAAACAAATAAAAGTCTGGATATCCATTCTTATTCTGTAATGTCTGAATAAAAAATATAAAGTTGCTGTTGGTGAGATATTCAGTAGATTAGTAGTACCCCTGTTGAAAATTAGTCGGTTTTTATGTTTGGCAAAAAGGTTCGTTTAAATATAATTTTCAAAATTAATTGATAATAATCATTATCAATTAAATCGTAATTTCAATTTTGTTTTGGAATGGTAGGTCCTCTATATTATTATTGTATGCGACATATGCTAAACAAGATAGATAATTTGGGGATAATTCAACCGCACACCTACGAACTACAGTCAAAGGTGCAAATCCAGCAAACTTTTTCCCTTACAAACAAAAAAAAAATTCAAAGAAGCCTTTTTCTCTGTACTTTTAGTTTCTAAAAATATTAACCAGTTTTGTTTTGTGTTTTTTGTTTGTATGCATCCGATCAATCCTTTTATAATTCAAATAAAGTGTACAGTATTGTGTTAACGTTATTTTCTTCTATTTTTCAATGCTGTAATTTTTTCGAGAAACAGCAGATTTCAAAAATAAAAAAATCTTCTTTTACCAAGGATTTAGTTTATTTATTGTGTTAATTTATAGATAAATTAGAGGTGACTATGTACTTGTTGAGGTCATTGTCGTACTATTTCATAGCTGTTGTCTACTTGCCTATATTTGCCTTTTTAAAGACCATATCTTCGAGTGAAATCCCTAGATCTAACATCTTCACGTACCTTTAATTTGTTTGAAAAAAACTTTATTTATTAGTGCATAACTTTTTTAAACAAGATTTTTTTATAATCAAACTATATACTATTATCGACGTTCTAACGAATTTCTATATTGAATGATTTTTTTTTGGTTAAACTTAAACACATTATTGATGAATATTTGTTGTCAACAGACAAAACATGTTGTCTTGAGTAATCACTTTGTAGATTTATTATTCCGGTGCTAACGTTACTTTAAACGTGTTTACAATTTGTAGTTGGGAGTATAAAATACCATATAGAAGTTTTATAGTATAATTTACGAATTACGATAATTATAACATCCCAACTACAAATTGTAGTAGTAGTCCGATGGTTTGGTTGAGACTCGAGGCTGACCATGTAGATTGACTGAAACATATCGGGGTTTTCACTTTTCAGTACCTAGTTACGTTATAGAACGAGCTTCGATATGGAATAATATAATTCTATCAAAAGTTAAATTATTATGAGATTAGAGGCAACATCACACACACCACATATATACAGTTTTAACATAAAATGTTAGGTTACATCTGAATCAGACCATAAACTTTACTTTTGTGGCGATAGAGCTATCAAATCACTCACCTAATTGTATCCCGTTTATTGGATTGCTTTAACTAATTAAACTAGTTAACCCATGCTAACAATTCAATTTTTTTAATACAAATATATTTTTGGGTGGTCTAAACTGCTGATGGATTTGACCGTCCTGACTGCAGTTACCCGACGAGACAGCAACATAGGATCTGAATGGTAACTGCAGTCGGAACGGTCAAATCCATCAGCAGTTTAGACCGCCCAAAAATAGAGTGGTTAGCAGACTGTTGCGGACAAATTCTATTTGTACACAAAAATGGTCCGCAGTTGGTCCGCATCAGTTTTCTTTCTATAATCCTTAGACCGCACTGCTGCAAACTGTATTTGATGAATGATAAATAAAAAGCGGTCTAATCCGTTGATGGATTTGTCCGCCCTAACTGCTATAACCATTTACACCCATAATTTACATATACATACAGAAACGGTGGCTGTAGGGACAGTTTTCGTAAAGATTTCGTGACATGTCAAAAGAGATATTAGATTTGATTAGACCCTTCCCTCCATAATATCGCAATTTAAATACACTTAACATAATCCATGACACTGTTACAGGTTATCTTTTTATGGTCCCCTAAAAATTATTTATTAATACAAAGATAGTTGATATTGACCGGTACTAACACATGTCTAAACTTTATTTATCTCAAGCTTTGACCCAGGATTAAACATAAATGTATTATTGAGATATAATTAATCTTTATAGTTTTGGTGTTTTGTTGCCCAAATGGTTTCGTGATAACCATTCTTTTGTATAACCAGGTTTCCTCAACTGGGTTTGACTAATGTAGGAGTAGGCTAATTGTGAGTGGCTTCAGTTTTTTTTTAATTGGAAAAGCTTAGTTGTAAGCCCATGTAACAAGGATATCCGATCATCAAGATTCAAAATCTTTAATATAAATCAATTTACCACAAAAAAAAAAAAAAACTTTCACCTTGCAGTGATGGTTGATGTGTTATGAGCTTCTCATAAAATTTGAACCGTAACTTTTTATATAATTATCGAAAAAAAATCTTGACCAAAGCCTTGTTGATTCCATATTGAATTCACCCAGGCAAAATCTATATAATTGTTGTTTTTATAGCGAAAATTGTCCACTACTACAAGTCTACAAAGACTACAATACATGAAAAGTACAATGGCTATATAAGTATATGTTTTTTTTTCCTTTGAAGAGAATGTATAAGCTGTTACCCACAGTTAAGCAAAATATAATTGCAAAAAAAAAAAATACTATATTCCTTCCACTTATAAGAATATATTTGTTTTGTCCGTTAGGTTTTGTTGGTTTCCTCACTGGTTTTTTATTCTTTGACATCCAATCAATCGCTTGGAATGCACACTTGATATCATAATATCTAAATTTACAGAATATTAAGTACGTTTAAGATCATACAATATCTATTTTTATAACTTTATCTTCCCTGATATGTTTTTTTTTTTTG
>NC_025695.1:48354019-48357838 GCF_000633955.1 Camelina sativa | reverse complement strand
AAAAAAAAAAAAAAAAAAAAAAAAAAAAAAAAAAAAAAAAAAAAAAAAAAAAAAAAAAAAAAAAAAAAAAAAAAAAAAAAAAAAACTGGCAACCTGTTGCTTTATTCACCTTTATTTTATTTAAGTGTTTGGAGACGACGCGATAATTAATTTGTAATAAAAAAATTAGTATAACTTTTCGTGAGAACATCAGTGTTATAGTACGTTACTATTAATGATATAGCTAATATAATTACGAATCACGTGAGACCAATTGAAGAAATTATATTCATATCAGCTAAATTATCTATAGCATCAAATGACTACATATGCTGTAGTATATAAACAAGATTCTGCTATATAATTACCAATAGTTTAACTATAATATAATAATAACACCAATTGTATCGATATACATTCATTATGTACGATGAAATATCAAACAAGCAGAAGAGCAGATTCAAAACAGAAGTGAGTATCTCTTCAATGAAGAAAGGATTGGTCAAAGGTGGTAGTCCTGCTCCAGACAAAGAGGACATGCCACGTATCATCTCTCTTTCAAGATTATTTGGATCTTTGACTTTCTCTGTTGCAATATACTCTATTTGTCTGGTTATTGTTGGTTATAATAAGCTCGCGATCCAATGCAAATTGACAATGCTCCTTGTTTTCAAACAAAACGCAGTATTTGTCAAAATCCTCAAGTAACGGGGTTTCTAAATTAAAGAGGACATATCTTAACCCGACCGATACGAGACCCGGTCCTCAAGCCTGAATCAAGATAATTACTGGGCTTAATGGCCCTTAATGGGCTTAGTTTGTACTCGAACACGTTGTCGCACACGTGCCATTGAATCACATCCTCTAGGCTGTCCACGTGTCGATATCGTCATGCATCGTGTCCCTGTTTTCCTTGCTCACAAAAGATTTTGATGGAAACGAATTCGTGCGATTCAACAGCTTTTGATCAAAAGCAAACAGAAAATGTCGACTGTGTTGCGGGTGCTGCGACAGAGGATCTGCAGTCCAACAGCGGAGAAAGTACGTTTGAGCAGTAGCTTAAGCGGCGGTGGAGATTTTCCGATCTTAAAAGGCCATAAAGCGGCTCAAGATTTATCCAAAGATACTCTAAAATCCCATGACATAACAAAAGACAAAGAAGGTATGACCGTATGACTAAAACTATATATAATAGTCAATTATTTCTATTATTTGTTCAAAACTCAGTGATTTTTATCTTCGATTTTTTTATCTAACAGGCCAACACAAAGAAGTTAAAAAGGAGTTCAAGATTTACAGATGGAATCCTGACAAGCCTAACTCAAACCATTCCTTCAATCTTTCTTCGTTGATCTTTCCACTTGTGGTCCCATGGTAATTAACTCAAAATTGTTGATCAATTTCCGTAGGATTAGTATTCATTTTGATATGTGTTATGCACTTGCTATAGGTTTTGGACGTGTTGCAGAAGATAAAAGCAGAGGAAGATGCGAGTTTGAGTTACAGAAGGTCATGCAGAGAAGGGATATGTGGATCTTGCTCGATGAATATTGATGGTACTAACACTGTCGCATGTCTTAAACCCATAAACCCCAACACGTCAAAGCCCACCATAATTACTCCATTGCCTCACATGTATGTCATCAAAGACCTAGTCGTCGACCTCACTAGTTTTTACCAACAATACAAGTAAGTGAAGCTACTTTCTAGAATCTTTAATCGATCTTGGTCTTTGGATTTGTTGTCGCAAATTTGTGGAAAATGTGAGACAAATTAAAAACATATCCTTTTCATAAACATAATAATGCATTTTGGGACTATACTGTGTTGTGTCTTGGAAATTATAGATCAATGGAGCCGTGGTTAAAGACGAGGAAGCCGCCAAAAGACGGACGCGAACACCGGCAGTCACCAAATGACCGGAAGAAACTAGATGGGCTATACGAATGCATATTGTGCGCGTGTTGTACCACATCATGTCCTTCTTACTGGTGGAACCCCGAGGAGTTTCCAGGACCCGCGGCATTACTACAAGCGTACCGTTGGATCAGCGACAGGTATTAAACTAGAAGTCAAACGGTCTAAATTAAATTCAGGTCCATGGACTTCATTTTCGTTCTTCTATGTTTAACACAGCCGCGATGAGTTTACACAAGAGAGGCTTCAGGCGATAACAGAGAATGAAACCAAAGTATATAGATGCAGAGCAATCAAGAACTGTACGGCACTTGTCCTAAAGGACTTAACCCAGCTGGTGCCATTCTTAAAATGAAGTCTAGGCATTTGTTCGGTATTCCTGTCGATAGAACCGAGAGTGTCTAGCCTGAACAAGACGCGGTCCGGACTGGTCATTCTATATGTTAATGCTTTCTCTCTTGATAGGCAATGCAATAAGAATTTAATGTTCAATACGTGTCTCTCTATTCCTTTTATTGTCTTAGATATAACTTTTTAGAAAAGATCATCAAACACGTTTTGGTACATAAAAGGAAAAGACGTGCTCGCCATAAAATCATATAAATCTAGATATAGAATCAATTGGAGAAAAACACGGATTAATTTACGGACAAATCTCCCACTCTCTTTCTAAATATTCCCTCGCTCTCTTACACGACCCAGTCAGCAGGCAACAACCATAGTTTTTTTTTTCTTTTTTTCAAAAAAAAGAAAAGAAAAGAACAAAACAAAAAGAGTAGGAGTTGACAAAGAAAACATTGAAAAACAGAATAAGAGTTGTGGTGAATTTAACCAATAATGAATTGTCATCAATTTCTCAAACTCACTACCAACTCATTTGACATCGAATAACAAAAAATGCATAAAAACATATAGTAATCCAGTCGTTTCTTTTCCTTTCTTTTTTCACCAAATTATTTTTGTTATTTTCCCTTTCCATAGGTAAAACCAAAAATCATGATGACACTTAATATAAAATTAATGACACCAATACAAAACACGAAACGGAAGAATCTTCGTTCCTCTTTACCGTCCGGCCGAGAAAAGCCTAATCACATCTTTCTCCTCTATTCCTCTTTTTAAAACATGAGATCTCTCCCTTCTCATCGCCATTAATTTCTGTGTTTCAAATCTCACCATCGTCTTCTTCTTCTTCTTCTTCTTCTTCTTTTATTTCTGAATCTTGATTGATTTGTTCTTTTGGGAGGGATAGGGTTTTCCAATTCCAAGGCCGGTTCTTGAGATGGAGGAGAACACGGTGGCCGCGGCGGCGGAGAGAAGATCAGGTTGTGGTTTATTGACTGTAATGTTTGGTAGACGTGGCTTGTGGTCCAAGAAATCTACCGCAGCCGATAACGGTAGCCAGAAAAGCACATCTACGGCTGCAACCGCCACAAGCAACATTCAATTCACTAAATCTCCAGGAACCGAGTTAAAGAAGCCTCGCGATGATCAGAAGAAGGTTTTGGCCGAGCCAGTCCAGAATAAAAAGATCCAGAACCAGAGATCCGTAGTTCCATCAAAACCCTCGTCAAATCAATACCCTAATAACCATCAATTAGGGAGCTACGAGAGTCATCAACAACAACAACAAAGGAGTAGTTATAACAACAATAGTAATAGCGTTGATCCATACCGAGGAGGAGGACAGAGGAAAGTGCCGAGAGAAGCCATTGGTTTATCGGGTGAGCTTGAAAGCATGATCACCGATCATCAGAAAGCAAGAGGAGCCAATGGATTGGTTCGTGCATCTTCTAGTAATGTAATGTTATATGGAAACCTTGGCAATTTAAATCAGACAGGACCAGTTAAGGCGGGTGTAAATTACGGTAATAACAATGGATATGGCGTAAAGAGGACTACGATGGCCGCCGCAACAAAAAG
>NC_025695.1:48327838-48352795 GCF_000633955.1 Camelina sativa | reverse complement strand
AAAAATCATGATGACACTTAATATAAAATTAATGACACCAATACAAAACACGAAACGGAAGAATCTTCGTTCCTCTTTACCGTCCGGCCGAGAAAAGCCTAATCACATCTTTCTCCTCTATTCCTCTTTTTAAAACATGAGATCTCTCCCTTCTCATCGCCATTAATTTCTGTGTTTCAAATCTCACCATCGTCTTCTTCTTCTTCTTCTTCTTCTTCTTTTATTTCTGAATCTTGATTGATTTGTTCTTTTGGGAGGGATAGGGTTTTCCAATTCCAAGGCCGGTTCTTGAGATGGAGGAGAACAAGGTGGCCGCGGCGGCGGAGAGAAGATCAGGTTGTGGTTTATTGACTGTAATGTTTGGTAGACGTGGCTTGTGGTCCAAGAAATCTACCGCAGCCGATAACGGTAGCCAGAAAAGCACATCTACGGCTGCAACCGCCACAAGCAACATTCAATTCACTAAATCTCCAGGAACCGAGTTAAAGAAGCCTCGCGATGATCAGAAGAAGGTTTTGGCCGAGCCAGTCCAGAATAAAAAGATCCAGAACCAGAGATCCGTAGTTCCATCAAAACCCTCGTCAAATCAATACCCTAATAACCATCAATTAGGGAGCTACGAGAGTCATCAACAACAACAACAAAGGAGTAGTTATAACAACAATAGTAATAGCGTTGATCCATACCGAGGAGGAGGACAGAGGAAAGTGCCGAGAGAAGCCATTGGTTTATCGGGTGAGCTTGAAAGCATGATCACCGATCATCAGAAAGCAAGAGGAGCCAATGGATTGGTTCGTGCATCTTCTAGTAATGTAATGTTATATGGAAACCTTGGCAATTTAAATCAGACAGGACCAGTTAAGGCGGGTGTAAATTACGGTAATAACAATGGATATGGCGTAAAGAGGACTACGATGGCCGCCGCAACAAAAAGTCAAGATCAATCAGGATCTTTGTGTAGAGCAATCTCAACAAGGATGGATCCAGAAACGTTGAAGATCATGGGGAATGAAGATTACAAGAATGGGAATTTCGCAGAGGCGTTAGCATTGTATGATGCAGCCATTGCGATTGATCCCAACAAAGCTGCTTATCGTAGCAACAAGAGTGCAGCTTTGACAGCCCTCGGGAGAATTCTTGATGCGGTTTTCGAATGCAGAGAAGCAATCAGAATTGAACCTCATTACCATAGAGCACATCATCGATTGGGTAACTTGTACCTCAGGTAATCGAAAAACCCTCATAAATCATAACTCTTTGTTATATATAAACATTGTAAAAAGATCATACAAATTCCTATAGGCTAGGAGAGGTGGAGAAATCAATATATCATTTTAAGCATTCGGGTCCAGAGGCTGATAGTGAAGACATTGCAAAAGCGAAAACTGTACAAACAAAACTCAACAAGTGCACAGAAGCTAAGAGATTACGAGATTGGAATGGTTTGATTACGGAGACAACAAACACAATCTCTGCAGGAGCTGATGCAGCCCCACAAGTATATTCATTGCTAGCAGAAGCCTTGTTGAAGACGCATAGACATCAAGAAGCTGATGAAGCTTTGTCTAGATGTCCTGTTTTCGATGTGGATACCAGTACTAGGTACTATGGACCCGTTGGTTATGCTGGTTTCTTGGTCGTCCGTGCTCAGGTTCACTTAGCCTCTGGCAGGTTTGTTTTGTTTTCTTCTTCTTTACAGTTCTTGGTTTATTATAGTAACCGGTCTTAAATTTGACAATTCCGGTCCTGTCTCACATTTGAAGTGTCGGTTTACTGTTACAAGTTTTGGTTTTCTTGTAGTAACCAGATAAAATCTATATACTGTTTATTTAGAAATCCCGGTTACTATTGGTTTTATTGTAGGATCCCGGTACAGAGTTATGTACGGGTCTTCAATTTGAAAATCCCGGTTTAATGTTTGGTTTTGTAATCAGATTCGACGAGGCGGTGGAGGCGATCCAACGCGCCGGCAAGCTAGACGGGAACAACCGAGAGGTGATCATGGTATCACGGAGGGCACAGGCGGTGGCGGAAGCTAGGTTCAGAGGAAACGAGCTGTTTAAAGCCGGGCGGTTCCAGGAGGCTTGCGCCGCTTACGGCGAAGGATTAGACAACGATCCGCGAAACTCCGTGTTGCTATGTAACCGCGCGGCTTGCCGAACAAAATTGGGTCAATTCGATAAAGCTGTCGAGGACTGCACGGCGGCGCTCTCCGTACGTCCGGGATACGGCAAGGCACGACTCAGAAGAGCCGATTGTAACTCCAAGGTAACAATTAAAAAACTAGTGGGGTCAATTTGAAAGGAATAAGAAAATATGAGACTTTGATGTAATATTAAATAATTGCGGGTGCAGATCGGAAAGTGGGAATTGGCGGTGGGAGATTATGAGATATTGAGGAAAGAGACGCCGGAAGATGAGCAAGTTACAAGAGGATTATCAGAAGCTCAACAACAACTCATGAAACGCCGTGGACAAGACTCTTGAGAATTTTCCGGTGATTTAAAGATCAATCACCGTGAGGGATAATATCTATGCAGGACTGAGAAAAAAAAAATGGCCGGAATATTCTATGTTCGATTTTACTCTTTTGGGACGGCGAGCGACAACTAAATGACAAAATTGTGTGGATTCTATAATTTTTATATTTTTGGGTTTGGATCGATTCAATTGTTTGTATAGGAATGAGATTGTGGGAATACTGTATTTAGCTTTACAAAATTCAAATATTTGTCTATGGTAACAAAAACGAAAAAATAATATGCCAAAGTTTTCCAATGCCTAAGACTAGGCAAGTCACAAGTGGTTACAGCCACCTATGCCGGTCTTTGCACCGGAGAGTTCGACTCCTAAAACTTGGCTTTACTGTGGATCGGACGTCGACCAATGTACCCCGTACAAAAAAAGAATATCAATATATGTGTGACTTGCTCTCCATGTTCGTCTCCTATAATATACATTGATCACTAAAATGTCAAGCATTATTCTAATACAACACATTTGTTTTTCATTTTCTTTATTTGAGGAAAAAAAAAAAACCGACAAATTCTCAATCACACACGGAAACATCACATTTTGACCCCAAAAGTTATAAATAAAATAATCTCGCATTACATCAACGTGGGGATAGCAACTCGCTGATTCTTGACAAAGTCCGAACAATGATTTCTAATCGCCGACAGCTCATACGGCGAAGCATCACGAGCCAGCCATTGTTCCACTTTAAACTTCTCCTGAGAACAACTTTTCTTCCGACGGCTCTCACTCATCGTCACTTCCACGTAATTGCAATACCAACCGTGATGATCACCAGAGCCATCGGATGTCAGGTTCATCGCGCAGACCGGACCTGAGAGACAAGAACCTAAACCGCTGAAAATGTCGAGATTGCCCCTCTCGAAATAGTCGTGAAATGGACCCATTAAACCTCCCCATGACACCAGATCGGAGATAACCGCGTTTTGACCGTAACTGTCGTAAACACGGAGGCTCATGACCGAGTCTGTACCGGCTTTCCATGCCGTACCGGTTCTTATGTAAACCGTGAACACGCACATGTCCTCATCATTGTCCAACTAATTATATAACACATAAATATCATTAAAATCTACACGATTTTGATAATTATAAGATTTGTGTGCGTATTTGCATTTTGCAAGAAAGTGACTTACGGCTATTGCGACGGCGGTGAGAAGGAGGAAACTGAGGAGGACGGTGGAGCTGCCGCGTGACATCGTCTTCTTTTATAACTCTTTTTGGTTCGTGAACTAAACTGTATGAAAATCGAGGAATGTTGTAAACTTTGAAATTTATTATAAATCCTTTACTTGTTCGCTTAAGCAAAGACTAATAATTTATGATTATAAAATTTATTTATTTTCTGTGGCTTGAGAGATTACAATAATACAGTTATTAATAGTTTATGTGAAATTGTGGATATTCCGGTGGTGTAGCTCTAGACAGTTGGAACTAATGACTTGTTTGAATTTTTCCAACAGATGTGTGTGTTTTTTTTTGTCACATCCCAATTTCCTAAATGATATTGGGCTTTTTATATACCCCAGATCAAAGTTTGGGTTTTGTTTTTGTCTTTTGGCAAATGTAGACTATGTAGTGTCTTATTTAATTAGTCCATGTTTGAAGGGAATAGTTATAAACAAACATAGCATATGTCATTTTTTTGTCAAAGCATATGCTCCTTATGATTTGCACTTACAATATGCTCATTATGATTTGCACTTACAATATGCTCTTACTTAAGATATTAATTGTTTGTCAACAAAAAACATTAGTTTATTCACCAAACGAGTTTCTTATTTCGAAACTCCGAGCATAAAATTTTCAATATGGACTCGTTATCATAGATATTCATATTCCAACTGAAACCAAGTTGGGGTGTGCAACTGTGCATCCACCAAATTACACGGCCCATATTAAATTGTCCCAAAGCACATATCACATTTGATTATATATATTCGAATGCCTTTTTAAATGTTTTTCTTTGTTAAAAAAAAGAAGAAGAAAAAACTTTGAAGAGGTGATTTGTGAACCGTTGAGGATTCCATCAAATCAGAATCTGATATCGTTTTAAAGACACCCACTTGTAAGTTGTAATGCATATGCAACGACCTTTGAATATTTATAATGTTCTACTTCTACCCTTAATTAAGATAAACAAATCTTCTCGGGTTTTCAATTTACTTTCATGATTTTCTTGGAATATTCTGATGGCTTAAAGAAAATTAGATGCTAGCTTTTTCAAATACTTTTGCAGACCATGCGGATTTGGGCGTGGTAATGCTAGATTGTCTCTCCAATTTCATATATATCACGCCGTCTTCAGATTCTTAAAGGTAGGATGGTTATATTTGTATTCTTATACTATTAGTTAAAGGCACTACCTACTTACATTAATTATATATCCAACTTCATTATTTTCCATCTACTATGGTTAAAAAATGTTACTTCTGAGATAAGGTTCTTTGAAGATATGGAGCTTTAGACTTATTAGAAACTAGAGTCTAGAGATGCCTCATCAGTCATCACAAGATAAGTCGATAACAAAAAGCATATACGATAAGTCGATAATTTTCCTTTTCGGTGTATAGGGATAAAATGAAAAAGACAAACTATAATAACAACAACAAAATAGTAGTAAGTAGTAACATTGTGGAAGGCGCATTTGCCAGTTTAGTTTTTAAAATTTATTATAGGATAAGCCACAATATAAAGTATTTGATTAATAATGCGGAATGTATCGATGTTTTATCATTGCATTAGATTGTTATCATCACTAATTATTATAAGTAATCGATCAACTTTTTTTGTTTTTTTTTTCTCATACCCAAAGGGATAAGGGGTAATTACTCTATGGTTATTAATGATTATAATTTTTTTACAAGGGTTTTATAGATTTTGGGTTCTGATTTTTAAAAATTTTTTTTCCCTTTTGTTATAGTAAATTAAATTTCATATATTATAGATTGGGATTATCAGAAGCTGAACTACCATTTCTTGCTTGTGGATATAGAGAAAATTATAAAAAAGAAACCAGTGGTAGCTAGAGAGGACTTCTTAGTTTGGAAGTTTAATAAGAGTGGTGATTTTCGGTTAAATCAGCATATTGGTTGGCAGAGCAAATCAATAATCATATATTGATTTAAGAAGCGAATATGCAACCATCAATCAACCAACTCAAATCGCAGGTATGGAAACTACAAACCGATCCAAAACTAAAAGTCTTCCTGTGGAAAGTATTAAGTGGAGCTCTTCCAGTGTTATCTAAGCTAAATCGTAGAGGAATGAGACTTGATGAGAAATGTCAAGTTTGTGGGCATGAAGGAGAATCGGTAAACCATGTTTTATTTGAGTGTATTGGTGCCACACAAATATGGGCGTTATCAGACTATCCTTCTCCGGAGAATGGTTTTAATAAAGGTTCGGTTTACTCAAATATGCATCATCTCCTAGTCAACAGAGGAAATATTCAGTGGTCGGCTCAGTTGAGAAAGAGCTTTCTTTGGATTATTTGGAGGATTTGGAAAAATAGGAACATATTTTTCTTTGAAGGCAAGGTTTTCACTCCTCTCAAATCAGTGGAAAAGATTAGAGTAGAAGAATGGTTCACTGTCCAAAGGTTGGATATCAATGGAGAAGAGAGAATTGAGGTAGACTCAAATACAAGGGGAGATAGGGAGCCAAGGTGCAATGCAGGGGAGAGAGGTAGAGTCAGTGATAAAGGTTGGGAGTCGCCTCCTATTTCATGGGTGAAATGCAATATTGGGATTTTTTTTGTCGCGGAGGAATCATCTGGCAGGTGGTTCCTGGGTTTTAAGAGATGAGAAAGGCGATGTTATTTTTCGTAGCCGTCAGGCTTTCTGCAATACGATAAGCAAAGATCAGGCCAGTTACTTAGTAACAATCTGGGCAATCGAAAGTTTAATCAGTCTCAGATGGGCTAATGTCTTTTTTGCTCTGGAGGACACTACTATCGTTAAGTGTGTACATAGACCGAAAGCCTGGCCATCCTTCCTTTATGAATCAGGTGAAATTCGAAGGTTGTTGGCATTTTTTGTGCAATGGGGTTTGGAATCAGAATGAGCGAAAACTAATAAAGGAGCTCGTCTCATCGTTTGCAGTGTCACAAGTGACTGTAGGCTTCAATCTTATGTAGCTGTTGGATTTCCTAATTGGCTGCATCATGTTTTTGAAGATGAGAGAGTTGCATCCTCTGTCTAGTTTCTTTTAGAAGGAATTTTTTGGTATAGTAAATAAAAGCTAACTTGACAAACCATGTTCAGATAAATGGTGTAGTTTAATCTAGTTTATCAGTTGGTTTCTAGGGGGAAGGTTTCTTGTTAAGGAGATTTCAATACTTTGTATGCAATCATTTAATGTTTCATACCATATATATAATATAATTCAGCTCACCAAAAAAAAAAGATATTTACTCAAAAGCAAAGTTATATATAAAGCAAATGATACGAAGCAAGGAAAAGAGCAACTCATCATATAATGACAAAAGAACCATACCTTTTCTTTTCAATATTCTTTTTTTTTCATTCTCTCTCTCTTTTAGCAGTGTATGTGTGGACCGACAATAAGTGGCAATTCATTTTCCATCTTCTCTTTCTCTTGCAAGTTTCTTTTAAAAAATATGATAGAATTAACTAGAGGGAAAATAACATCTTAAAAAGTCATTAGTTAAATATATACATTGTGTATTAAGATTAGGTATTACTGCTTCATTAATATGATGATTGTATGCTTAAAGTTCGTTTGTCTTCTTGTTCAATCCACTAACGAAAAAAAAAAACAGTCTGTTTTGATTAAACTTGAAACTTTAAATTTTGTATTTAAAAAAAACTAATCTAAAATAATGATTATGGGCCAGTGGGCCAGGAAGGAAGTGAGTCAGAAAGCGTAGGAAAGCCGTGGGGAAGTGGGCCCATATCCACGACCGAAAGTAACTGTATTTTTTCTAAGGCAGCGATACCGTTAGGCTTTGGCAGTTGTTTCCGTTTACCTGTCTTTGTTCTTTTTTTCTTTTCTCTTCTCTACTTCTTAATTCATAAATATTCAGATTAAACTGATTAATACACACCGAAAGTTATTTCTAAGTTCAAAGAGATATAAATGTAACATTGAGAATTATTTATAAATATATTTGTATACGGACTTTTCTATCAAGTTTGATTCCAAATAGGTATTGTTTCACATAATAGAGTTCTTCGCTATAGATGGAATACAATTCTTTATATCATGTCATGTGGTATATTTTTTTCCTATTCCACGTGATATGGAACTGTTATGGTCCACGAATATTTATTTCTTAAAACTGTTGGTAAAGAATATATTTGTACGTATTCTTTTTTTCTTGAATATATATTTTCTGCTATGATTTTCGATGTTCTTTTATATTATTTGTGTGCATGTTTTTTTTCAATAATTATAAAAATTTTCGAGTCTGATGAAAGATTTTTAGTTGTTGTTCCAGCAGATTTCGAGTTAAAAGAAGGTGATACTACTACGCTAATAATATTATCATTTATAAAACTGATGAAATCACTATCAGATTTTGTTTTTCTCTAATAGAATTTCATAGTTCCCTATAAAATAAGTTTACAATACAAGGGAAACAAAGGATCGAAACGTGTTAGCTCCATAATGCTTCGACAGAAAAAAAGAAAAGATAGGAAAGTGATAAGAAACACACACTAAACCAACGACGTCGAATAAGCTTCTTTACATGTAATCACACTCTCATATCTCACTTCATCACAACTCTTTACAGCGCATTCCTTTTACTTTCTTATAATTCCCCCCAAAAATCACATCAACTACAATTCTTTCTCCAAAAAAAACAAAAAAAAGTCCACATCAACTTTTCTCTCTTTTAATTACATAGAAAAGGAAATAGCAATAACTTGGCCAATATGCCAAAAACCTCATGTCAATTTTAGACACGTTGAATGTCCCCAACTGATTTTGACCTTCTATTATTGCCACTAATTGTAAGCTTCTCATTTCAACATGTATACATGTTTGATACTCGAAAAATCCTAAACTAAATTCATTTGAATTCCGGCAATTATTGTAATGTAAAGTGTTGGCAGTTGCAATTTGCAATCATGATCAAAGACAATAAGATGATATTTTCAAATTTTGAACTTTCACTTATTCATGAAAATTTGAAGCATTGGACGATTATCCTCTTTATATATAACACACACACACACAACAAAAAAAAAGTTGGGCACTTATCGTAGCAATATGCATACCATAATCATTAGGGATTTATGGTATACGTCTGGTTTTTGTAATGATACAAGTGACAAGCAACTGAATACATGTAATTCAGAATGTACTTCAAATTATTTTTTGATTATAGAAGACAATATTGGGCTAACATAATATTTAGTTCCGTGACCGTGGTGATATGGACTCAAAACAGTAATTTATTTTGACTTTACAATAAAAGAACACTAGTATTAAAATTTAACTAAAAACCATCTTGATTAGGAAAAAATTATTTATTACTTTTAACTCGGGAAAACTATCAACAAAGTCTCTACTCTCTAACCTATTGATGGGATCAGTCGGGAGGAGGCGAACATGTGGACTTGGTGCGTGCACGTACGATGAATGCATGTCTTAGTATTACTTTTTTACTTAATTGCTATGTTTTTTTCTTACTTGTGTGAAGATAATAAAATAAAACTAAAGAATCTGCCGACCACTAGAGAGGGCTTTGTGTTTCAATAGGGACACGTACCAAAGTAGACCACACGTGTGGTGTCGGGTTTAGAAAGAAGGACAGATTCAGACGAGTCATATGGTTTGGGCAGCGAGGGACAAGCTCCTGACACGTTATGAACCTTTTTGAATCTTTTCGGACTCGGTCCGGTCCATGGCCGGCGATTTAGCCTGACAACTTCAATTGACTTCCACAACAACGTACGTAGTTATAATAATTGATACAATCGAATATAAAACTTGAAAACTATGTACAACCCCAATTTATGATGAGGTAGCTGTTTTCTGAAATAAACATTTTTCGTCATATAAGAAGAGAAAAAAAAATTGCTAAGAATAAATAAAATTTTCAAGGAAAAAAACATCATTTTGAGTGAAGCTCTATAAAGGTCAAGATAAATTTCATAAACTTCGGGGAAGTGCATGCACGTGTAGCTAACTAATTCACAATCTAACTTTTTGAGACATTAGTTATACGTTGAATCGTCGCCAAAAGAGATTATAGATGTTTAGAACAATATACTTAGAAGATGTTCAAAGGCGTTGATTCAGCCGGAAAACACGGGTCTGCTTTCCAGTTTATATAACTTAATAAATTGGGTACTAGTCAGAACAATATATTTTTTTTTAGTGAATCAGAAAAACCTAGACCTCCTTTACTTTATTAAAAAAAAGAAATTACAACTGGACATATCAAGGTTACGAGACCCCTCATATATCATCGTCTAACACAGAAATAACAAAACTAGAACAAGACTCAAATAATTCCAGACCAAGCGGTCTAGAGAAAACATATTGTGCCAAACCATCCGCGAGATGATTGGCCTCCCGATACACACGGGACACACGGACTAGCTAGTCCTTCGAGATATAACCATGGCACCAGCGTACCAGGAGGGACAATGGATGCATATCAGCAACTCTCTTGTCCAAGAAACCTGCAACAACCTCCGAATACACTTCGATCACCAGCCGAGGGATTTGCCTTGCCCACGCAAAGTAAAGCCCATAATAGACTCCCAAAGTTCAGCCAAATTCGCCGAACAACAGCCAATATTTATGGAGAAACCAAAAAGCCATCTCCCCTCCCTATCTCGTAACACTCCACCCGCTGTAGCAGGCCCCAGGTTTCCTTGAGACGCCCTATATGTATTGAACTTAACCCATCCCTCCTGTGGAGGTTCCTACACGATTTGTTTCACCACTCGGGAAGCATTTCCATGCCCTCCTCTCTCATCAGAAAGTGCTAAACAAACCTCTCTCGCCTTATCTTTGATGAACTGGACCCTGTCGCGACATTTACCAGATTCACCAAAGACGTTAATACATCGCCATTTTCATGCCCACCAAACTGCCATTGCAAATGTGATAGCCCAAGGAGTGCCTTCCGCTCCAGTACTAGAGCTCAAATTCTCAAAGATCCACTCAAGTAGCGTCTGGTGAAAGAACACTCCTCTCCTTCTGGCTGGGACCAGCCGAATCCAAATACCAGACATAGCTTGACAGTCATGTAGGACGTGAAGAATAGTTTCCTCTCCTCCCATACAAACCTGACAAATATTTGAATCACTCAAATGACGTCTCCAACGTTCCGCATTTGTCATAATTACTCCATGTGCGACCAACCAGAGAAAAACCCTCACCCTCTCCGGTACCGCTGCCTTCCAAATCCTCTGAAACCACGAAGTCATATTCGGCCGAGGTATGGACTCCTGAGTGAGAGAGTGGTGAGCGGACTTAACAGAGAACATTCCAGTTGGACTCTCTCGCCAGGTGATTCTATCCTTCGCACTAGTAAAAGTGTCAACCCCAACGGCTGCAAGCCACAACTGAGTTTGTTGTGGGAGCAATAAGGCTAGGCGTGTCCAATCCCAACCTACCCCATCAATCCAAAAATCCCTCACCCGCGACTCCAAGTCCAGTGTCGGGACATTCTGATTAACCTCATCAATCAAAGGACCCGTCCCCAACCAATGATCTCGCCAAAAAGATATGGATAGCCCATCTCCCAAAATCCAACTTAAACCTGGTAGAACCACTTCTCGAAGCCCCGAAGCTATACTCCTCCAAGTTTAAGACCAACTACTCTTCACCCCAATCCAATCACGGGAATTGCCACATCCCACCTTATATTTACTACACACCACTTTACTCCACAAACTATCATCCTTCTGCAAGATTCGCCAACCAATCTTAGAAATCATAGCCTTATTCATTGTTAGGGCTGAACGAAAGCCCAAACCTCCATCACTCTTTGGTAAACAGAGTTTCTTCCAAGATACTAGGTGTTGCTTCTTTTTCTCAGAGACCCCTCCCCAAATGAAAGTACGAGATACCTTATCCAGAGCAGGCAAAGTTGATTTAGGCATCATGATGGAGCTCATAGTGTGAACAGGAATAGAGGCTAAAACTGTTTTAGCCAAAGTGATTCGCCCCGCCAAGCTCAGAACACGCCCCTTCCAACCCGACAGTCGTGAAGAAACTCGTTCAACAACTCCAGTGAAGGTAGTCTTGTTAATCCGCTTATTTAAAACTGGCATGCCCAAGTATTTACCAAGGTCTCGCGTCGCCATTATCCCACTCTCTTGGCTGATCCGCATCTGTAGATCCCTGGTCACATTCTCTGAAAAGAAAACCTTGGACTTCTCAAGGCTCACCTTCTGTCCTGAGGCGATGCAAAACCTCTCCATGATGCCTCGAACCACCTTAATCTGTGCAACTGACGCTTCAGCGAACAAAATGAGATCGTCGGCAAAAAAAACATGTGACAACTTAGGGCCACCTCTTGATAGTGAAATTTATTTCCAGGCCTTAGCATCAATGGAATGCTCAATCAGGTGGCACAACCTCTCCAAACATAGAACAAATAAGTACGGTGACAGGGGATCTCCCTGCCTGAGGCCCCTCTCCGGCTGAAACGCTTCGGTTTTCTCTTCATTCCATAAAATATGCATTGAGGGACCTGAGACACACCTCATTATCCACTTGATCCAATTCTCCGGGAGACCTACCGCATACAACGTATCTTCCAAGAAGTCCCATCTGATACGATCGTAAGCTTTTTCCAAATCCAGCTTAAGAAGCATCCACCCTTTCACACCCTTTTTCCTCTACATCGAATGAACGGCCTTCTGGACAATTACGATGTTGTCTGTACTAAGACGTCCTGGTATGAAACTAGACTGTGTTGGTCCGATCAACATTGGCATCAGATGCTTCAACCGTAAAACCATGGTTTTTGTCACTGTCTTAAATAAAACATTGCATAAACTGATGGGACGGAACTGCGTAATCCTCTCTGGTTTGTTTACTTTAGTAATAAGAACAACCAAGGCGTCATTCATTTCCTCCGGTAATTCCCCCGTTGCAAAGAAGTCTAACACAAAGCGAATCACTGAATCGCCAACCACATCCCAATAATCATGATAAAACACCGGTTGGAACCCGTCTGGTCCTGGTGTTTTGTATTTACCAATGCTACGAATAGCTGCCTATACTTCAACACCAGTAAAAGGTTTCCCCAACAGTTGCAAGTCTGATTCCACCAAAGGAGCAAAACCCTCTTGCGGTAGCTTTTCCACCACATGATCCACATCATCCATTGAATATAATCTTTTGTAGTACCCTACGGCCAACTCCTCCAGCTCCTGCTGGTCCATGATCCAAGAGCCATCATCAGATTTCAACATTTCAATGCGGTTTTTTCTTCTTCTGATGATTGTGGAGGTGTGAAAGAACTTGGTATTCCTATCCCCCTGTGCAATCAACTTCTCACGAGATTTTTGGAACCAAATCATCTCCTCCTGTTCCAAGATCACATCAAGCTCATGACACAATTCCTCTTCTCGGGTCAATAAATCATCTGTCTGCTGCGAGTCCAACTGAACCTGCACTCTAGCAATCGCCTTCATTATCTTTTCTTTCTTCTTTTTGACATCCCCAAAAACATATTTGTTCCACTGTTTGAGCTTAACTCGAAGAGTAGAACGAGCCTCCGGGGTGGATAACTGATCATCCCAAGAAGAAAGTAACAACTCCTTAAAGCTACTATATTGTAGCCATGCTGCCTCGAAACGGAATGGTCGACGATGCGGATCCCCTCTTCCAGCAGGACACAACTGTAAGTATAAAGGGGCGTGGTCCGACGCGAGGAATAGGAGATATCTAACCGTGGCTTCTTGCCACTTTAACCGCGCATTCGCGCAACACAAGACCCTATCGAGCCGCTTAGCTACAAAGTTTCTTGCTTCCTTACCTCGCTTCCAAGTAAACTTTGCACCCGTAAACCCTATATCAATTAAGGATAAGTCATTAATCCACTCATCTAAAACTAAAGAATCCGGAGACACGCTACCATTTTCCCGTGTACGCTCGTCAGTCAACACAATATTTCTTAACAACAACAAAAGATAATAGTTTTATTTGCAGCTTTATTATTAAAAAAAACTTAATATAAGTGTAAAGTGTAATTTCATAACCAGAAATTGAAACAAAGGATCGAGAGAATCCGAATCTATAGCCCGTGAAGCCTCTTTCTTCGAACATTACATATTTGCTTGCGTCATCGTCAATTAGATATCTGCATTATATATCTTCATTCTTGAATGACAAGTAATTCAAAACATAAACAATAATATCCCTATTTTTCATATTACAAATTTGAACTATTTTAAGATTTGTAAGAAAAAAGAAAAAAGAAAATCTTTCTATGAATGTTAGCTTTTAAACCGAAAACCGGAATGATTTTTGTTTTACAAATATACTTGCATTGATCGCGTTCACATCAGGCTCGAGTTATTTTTTCAACATACATCGAATCGGAAAAAAAATTAGAGGCACATGGCGAAACGAATAAGATCCTAAGAAATCAAGAATACTTATTTATTAATCTTGTTAAGAGATGATTCCTTGAGAGACTGTCCAATGTGTCCATCTAGTATTCTTCATGGTTTGACTGTTCTTTTTTTCATAAGGCATAGTATAATTTACTTTACCAAAAAAAAAAAAAAAATTAGGTCTACATTGTATAAGCAAATATTACGGTCACAGATGAAATGATATTAAAAGTTCCGTTTATTCTGATTTTGGTGTATATTACGAATATATAGCTTATTGGAAAAAGAGTTCCCTTACGAATAGATTTTCAATCTGACAGAACAATCAGTTTTAATTCAAAAAAGGTTTGTTGGCTATGTTGAATTATGAATCCGCGTTTGGTAAGCATTTATTAGAAAACTTCGTTTTTTTCTTAATCCCGAAGATAAAAACTTAAAAAGAGGTGTTATAAAGAGCCATTACTCAATTTGAAACTAAATGGTTTTGATAAAAATGTTAGAAGCTAGTAGTATCTTTAAATGTTCTTAGTGTGTTGGACAGAAAGTCAAACGTTCCTTTCCCATCTCCAAGTATCTTATTCGGCATTATAGTCAAACAAATAATATAGTCTATTGGCTTCGTGTGATCGTGCCATTGACCAGCTAGTTTCAAACCATAAACGTGATCAAACAGAAGACTGAACTTTCCTTGAATAACACACAGATTCCTCGTAAAATATTGAATTCTTGACCTACCGACTCTCCCTCCTCCCCTATGTAAATTTACTGCCCATTTTTCTATTTTTAAACTTACATTTACGTTTCTAGAAATAAATAAAAAAACATTCGATTCATTCCAATGTCAAACCCATACTTCTTTTGACCGAGTACCAATTATTATTATTATTTTTAATCCAATAATAGGGATGCATTATGTAGTAACGAGTAAGAGCATATTCCCACGCGATCCACGGGTTCGAGTTGATTACATGCGTATTAGTAATACAGAGTCCACAGGTTTAGCAAACACACGTATATGATATAGTATAGATTTAGGATAACCCATTTATAAAAGACTAGTAGTATTGTTTTTTCGTTTTCAAGTTATACACTTACATATACAGAAATATCAAATAGTACTAGTACAGATTTACTATTTTCGTATGCAGAAAACCATATCTATATATAGTTGTGTTGACAACAAGAAAATATTAACATATATAGTGCATTTTTGTTGTTAGCATTAAATGGAATGAAATAAAAAAGTCATACTGTCAAACTAATTTGAATATGAATGGAGATAGTGGGGAATTTTGCAATTATATCACTAGTAATTGATATAATATGCGTTGCAGCCGCAGCTGGTTTTGAGGTTAGCACAAAAATGGGTGCTTTTGGTTTTCAAAGACAAGGGGCGTCTTCGAGTTACACTTTTTAATTATATAGTATTATACAAATAATTACTAAATTTCATAAAGCTTCTTTATAACATCTAATAAGCATTGTAGATGTGAATGCACACATTTGCATATTTTACACACCCAGAGAATGCTATGCGTTCTCCACTTTCGGACCTCGCAAACATGCATGCGATGACACATGTATACTTCATTAGAATGACACACACCGGTTCCGTTACAATGTGATATGTTATAACAAAACCCAAAACTTATCACTAACAAAGACAACATAATTTGATAAGTACCAAAACCGAATGGGGTCTGCGAGATAAATCCAATGAACAGATAACGGTCCAAAATCCACGTGCAAAAAAAAACAAGAAGCATTACAACTTACAATCAAATTCAAATTGTTCTGAGAGCAATGCTGAAATCCGGATAGACTACAACTTTCTCGAAGGGTCAATCTTATTAAAGCACGGGATTGCTCGTTTCTCGCATCTTTGTATAAATACGAGCCTTCTTAGACCATGATTAGCGGGCGTTACTTAAGCCGTTACTCAACTAAATTGTTTTATTTAAAATTAATAAAATAATATAAGGAGAAAAGAAAAACACAAAGAACCGTTCTCAAAATCCTCCTGGTAGAAACGATTCTTTACTTAATTCTACATATGTCACTTTTCTATTTGATTACACAATAAAATATATATTTTTTTTTTTGAGAAATGGGGGAAGTAACATGCGGTAATGATGCTCTTAATCCTGTAACCTTTTAAATAAATAATATATATTGATATTCCATGACGAAACACATTAAAAAAATATACTTTTTCTATTCCACAAACATTGATGTTCTATGATTTATTTTTGTCCCATAAAGATTCATGTTTTACTATTTTTAGTTAATTAATATTAAAATTTTGTAAATTTCAATAAGTGATCAATAAGAAAATTTGAAAATCTAAATAATTATTAGTTTATAAATATATAATATATTTTTAGTAAAAAATAATATTATTTTTAAACTTAACAATTATTATTTCTTAATTTACGTGAAATCCCTCAAACATCAATTTTTTAGGAACAGAGGGAGTATATTACAGTATTTATTTCTCAATTTAGGTTTAGTGTCTATTGAACGATTGGTTCGATAGCTCTAAAAACTTAGTATTTTGTATGCTCGAAATTTTCAATAACTACAATTATAATAAGGCTTTGTTGGTCTATCATCCAATGCGTGTTGTTTTTTTTTTTTTTTTTAATTTTAAATGTTTGTATCTTTCTGAAAATTTTTCCATAAACTATTTTTCCTGTCAATTCGTGAACAAAAGTTAGGTATAAAAGAAAGTTCGAGAGAGATATTGGTTTATTACAATATGATGATTTTATGTTAATAAAATGTAATGTCATTTTTAAGTATCGTACGTGTAGCTGTATGCATCACAAGGGGTCGGGCCGGCGGGCTCATACAGTCATTTTAATTTGTTAATGAAATCGGTGAAGTCGTCTAGCTTAGATGGTGTGGTTATTGCCAAGGCAATTTATATGTTGTATATTCGGATTTCCAATAATGTATCATAAAAAGTAAATTAATAACTATAGTTTTATTGAAAAACGAAGCAATCTTTTTTTTTTGGGGAATAATTTAGAGTATGTGTTCCATTCCATCCATGTGTATAATAGTATATATAGATCGTGAAAGCTTTTGGTTTGTATATTATCGGTATAATTAAAATTGTCCCAATAAATAAATAAATATTACGGTTGATATCTATGTTGATGTGGACATTAGTTGGTTAGTGAAATAATAAAAACAACTCGATTACTTCAGTTTTATTTTTATATATCATATGATTCGACGTCGTGAGCTTATTAAAAACATACTATTATACGAATACGACCTAGACGAATAAGACATAGAGAGGGAGAGGTGAAGATGGGTGCTTCCTTTGCATTGGGGACACGTGGCATTGTAAAGGGACCATTAAGACAAAGAGAAGAGTCACACCACCTCCTCCTCCCTCAAAGGCTCAAAGCTGGGCCGGCTTTGTAGGTCCCCCACATAAGAACCTCGGTCCCATGGCTCCCACTTGTAACTCTGTGATGGCTTGTGCTTCTTCTATAAAACCCACCTCTTGGTCCTCGCATCTTTCCCACACTATCTCTTTCTCTCGTCTCTTCGAACACTTAAAGAAACACTTACCAGATTCCTAAAAAAAAGAACAACAGAGCAACTTCACTTCTTCTTCCTTCTCAACAACTCTCGTTTCTCTTTATCTTCAATCTCTGATTTTCTCAATTCAAGATTTCTCGATTTTTGTCGAGAAGAACACTCAATCTCACTTCACCTCCTCTGTTCTGGAAATCCCCTGTTTTAGTTTCCTCTGTTTCATAGTTTTTATAAAATGGTGAGCCAAAACGTCGTCGTATCAGACGCAAAGACGGGGATCATTACTGTCTCTACAGTGTCAAACTCATCGGTCTTTACTCCTTCCGCTCAAAAGCCACCGACTGCTCCTGGTTACATCTCAATCTCCAAGAAAAAACTGCTCAAAAACCTTGAGATCAATGGAGCTCAAAGTCAAAGACTTACCTCTTGGGTTGACTCCATGAGAGCTTCTTCTCCTACCCATCTCAAATCACTTCCTTCTCTCTCCGCACAAGAAGAACTCAATTCTTGGATCGTAAGCTCCACTTTTTTTTTTCCAGTACCAAAAAAAAAACTCTGTTTCTTGCATAAATTGCTAAAATAAGTGTTATTTGTATTAATTTGATTCCTACCAGAAACGACATCCATCAGCACTAGACATGTTCGAACGTATCATCGAAGCTGCAAGAGGGAAACAAATCGTCATGTTTCTTGATTATGACGGTACTCTTTCTCCAATCGTGGATGATCCAGACAGAGCTTTCATGTCTAGCAAGGTTGTTATAATTAATTAAGAAAAATTTCCTTTTTTGTTGTTTTGTTTTGTTCAAATCTCTATCTTTTTTGTAGATATTAATCTATGTTGTGTGTTTCACAGATGAGAAGAACAGTGAAAAAAATGGCTAAATCTTTTCCAACTTCTATAGTTACTGGTAGATGCATTGACAAGGTACATTTTGTATAAATAATTTTATTTCCCATATTCGTAACAAATTTTGTTAATGAACCAATTACAATATTCATATGTTTTTTATTTAATTTTTGTAGGTTTATAGCTTTGTGAAGCTAGCAGAACTGTATTATGCTGGAAGCCATGGAATGGACATTAAGGGGCCAACTAAAGGTTTCTCAAGATACAATAAGGTAGATTCTTACACACAAATGAGTACTAAACTTCAATCTTTTTTTTTTTTTTTTTAAATCAAAAGTTACCTTTGTTTTTAGGATAAACCATCTGTTCTATACCAACCAGCCGGAGACTTTCTTCCCATGATCGATGAGGTAATTAAATTTGTGTTATTATCAATTTTTGTTTATTCTGCATCTCCCTGTGTGTTTTTAATCTCTTTTAGAACTTCAAATTTAATTAAGTGTTTTTTTCTTCAGGTTTATAAGCAATTAGTGGAGAAAACCAAATCAACAGCAGGAGCCAAAGTGGAGAACAACAAGTTCTGTCTTTCTGTTCACTTCCGTTGTGTCGACGAGAAGGTAAGAGAAAAAAAAAAAAAAGTAGAAAAAATCCGATTAATGTATGTTTATAAGAAATCAAATCTAATACAGTGAATGATGATCTTAAAAATCAGAAATGGAGCGAACTGGCTTTAAAAGTTCGGTCGGTGGTACAGAACTATCCGACGTTGAAACTCTCTCAAGGTCGAAAGGTATTATGACGTGACATCTTCTTGTTGGTGAATGTTGGATTAACGTATCTTAGTTTTTATAATTAAAGGTATATGATTTGGAAAGTAATTTTTGTACTTTAAACAGGTGTTTGAAATCCGACCTATGGTTAAATGGGACAAAGGCAAGGCTCTTGAGTTTTTGTTGGAGTCACTCGGTGAGACTCTTTTTCTTCTCTTGTTTAACTTTTTCATCAACAATCAATATGGCTCATAAATGTGCCTTTTTCTAAATTAAAAAACTCTGGATGTTGCAGGATTTGAGAACTGTAACGAAGTATTTCCGATTTACATTGGTGATGACAAAACCGATGAAGATGCCTTTAAGGTATACAATTTAAATAAAAATTATAAATAATAGTAATATAGTCCCGATATATATATATATAACCAATTAAATTTGTCATACACTAATTGCGTTTTAAACTAAATCAGCTGCTACGAGAGAGAGAACAAGGCTTTGGCATTCTTGTCTCCAAGTTCCCCAAAGACACCAGTGCGTCGTATTCTTTGCAAGACCCACCGGAGGCAAGTACTTAATATACTATTATGTAAAAACAAAATAGTGCTAACCTAAAAATAATAGATGTATCAAACCGTATGTTTATACGTACGATTTACGCAATTATAATGACCTTCTTGTAATGTATATGTACAGGTGATGGATTTCTTGAGACGGTTGGTGGAGTGGAAACAAACGCAGCAATAAACGTGGAAGGGGCAATGAAGTACATTTAGTAGTCTTTTTAATTAAATAAATAATAATCGTAACCATAGGTGCATATATATATATAGATAATATGTACATCCCTAACCTATGATGGAACATTGTACAAGATCCTCATATAGGTTGATCTTGTTCATCATAATTCTTTTCTTTTAGAAAAAGAGATTATATGAACAAGAAAAACAGGGAACTTTTATCAACTTGGGGATATATATATTTTTAATTATAGCCTTCTATCTTTATTGCTTGAAGGCAAATTTTTTACTTTTCAAGTTAGGCTATTGTAAGGGAAGGGGGGTATATATATAGATGATACCTTTTGTAAAACTACAATGCGAAATGTGTATCATTTTTATGAAATATATAATCATATTTTAGTTCTTGTACGTATTCCTCTTCATAATTTCTAAACAACATATATAACTAACAAAAAAAAAATCAATGCGCGAGTTTTAATAAGATGTAGATTGTCGACTAGTGAGACCTAGACACATATCCTTGGTAGGTCCGAACTTTATTTCACGACATGAAAAGATACAGAGTACTTTGTGCGAACAAAGACCGAGTCGTGACAAATTCTTCAACTTCCAAACCTTTTTATTTTATTTTATATACAATTAAAGACTTTTAAAGTACAATTTCTCTAAATCAAAGAGAAAAATAAAATAAAGAAAGGACAAAATTTTCGTCAGTTACTTGCACCGCATGGGAACCTACATGTTAAGTACGTGTTCCACTTCATGTCCATATCATTTGTCCCTCACCATGCATATATGCATGTTGGACTTCTCGTAGATCCTTAATACGTGTCAACGTTGGAAATGTTGGTCCACGCTTCGAAATCAACCATTCATAATGTTCATTTTTTTAAAAAGGGATCATGAACCTATGTAGTGTATAGTATATGATTTAATGTGCACATGGTGATGCATGTGAAGGAGAATGCCTTAACAATGGGGAGCCACATTTTATTGACACGTGTCATTGTTTTTACCAATTTCCCTGACATTCTCAACTAACCAAGATGGTTAATTAGTTCTTTGAATTTGAGGATTTCATTGGGAATTTGATTATTGTTAGTCACTCTCAACGTTTAATATAATAAGGTTATTTCGATTTTTTTTTTTCTTTTCGATATACGTTATGAAAATTTATCTTGAATTAACAAGGAAAAAAAAGAACAAGAACAACTAAGCAAATAATTATGAAAATATATTGAATTTTGTTTTTTCCCTTCAAATAATTCAAGTCCATCATAAAAAAAGAAGTCCATAAGTTTATATTGGACTCGACTTTAATTAAAGATATTGGGTTCTTAAAATATATATAGCCCAATAAATGGCCCATTAAAAAGAAAGAGAAACAGAGTTAGGTTCAAGAACAAGAACTTCCATGAGGACCATTTACAAAGCTCTGAAAATAAATAATCTTCTAACAATTTTTGTAAACAAACGAGAGTTAAGAAGCTCGAATGGGATTCAGAAGAGTTTCTCTAAAGCGTCCCAATCAATCTCCAAAGAAGGATACTTGTGCAAACCCATCAACAAACTCTCATCTTCTTTCATACAGTCGCTTGAGAAATCCAACAACGTTATATCCGACTCAGGAGAAGACCCCGAGAACCCGGATCCGAATTTATCCTCAAAATCCGGTTCTTTCTCCGGTTTAGGACCCGTATAAAGAAAGCCAGAGAACACGTCCTCTGTTTTGGCCTGTTTCTTGAGCTGAGCCTGAGGCAGAGGAAGAAGATCAGAGTTATTGCAGATGGATTCGATCTTTGCTTTGATAGACGGAGACAATGTATGTTTGTAGTAGTCTCCTTGAATAGCAATGTTTGGGAAGTTGAGACGAGCGTTGTCTCCTCTGATCTTATGAGCAGCTTGATCGTAAGCTAACGCAGCTTCTTCAGCCGTTTCGAACGTACCGAGCCATAACCGGGTTCGGTTTTTAGGTAGGCGAATCTCAGCTACCCATTTGCCCCATTGCCTTTGTCTTACGCCTCTGTATAGCTTAACCGGTTTGGTTGCCACGTCGGTTTTTTTCATTGGGGTTGGTTTAGCGGTGAGGAGATGACCACTGCGACGACGAGATTGGTGGTTGTGCCGGAGATGTAACTCTGTTTGAATTTGGAGGATTTGAGTTGGAGTGAGCTGGTTTAGCCCAATCGGACCGGGTTGGTTAGATACCGGCAAGACTTGGTTATTATCAGTGATGAAGTTAGGAGTTAAGGTTTTTGGGTTTGAAGAAGAGGTAGAAGAAGATGAACTTACCTTCATGAACGGTTCAAGAGCTTTTGTGAACTCGTCTATGTAACCATTCATGTTTAAAGCTATTGCCATTTGTTAACCAACAAAAAAAAAAAGGTGAGAAACAAAGATATTTATGTTTCTTTTGTTTATATTTGAAATATTCACGATCTTGGGTTTGATAGTTTCGCCATAAACTTTGGCTTATATATGTGTGCTCGTTTCGGCCATGGGGTTTTTTTTTTTTTTCTGTGGTTAAGTCAATGACGCATTTAAATAATAATATTAGTATGAAATAAACGCGTTGACAATTGTTATGTCTACTTAATTTGTTTCTGTTTTATTGGTGTCTCAATTACTCAGGCAAATTTACAAAAATTTACAATGTGTTAAGTTTCTTAGCATATTCAATTCAAGTGAAGCAAAGTAGTTGTAGTATTAAGAATCTAAATTACAACTATATTTGCATATAGCCTTTTTACAAGTGTACAAACTATTCATTCGTTTAAGAAAGAAACAAGAAGGATCTGTATTTGAAATTTTGGGGATATGACTGTAATCAACATGTTAGATATTGAATTTTTGAGATTTTTGTTTTGTTCATAATCCTAATTATGAAAAGGGAGTATGTGTAAAGTAGGATAAAATCATGAAAGGTAACAAAATAGGATTGGAACCAATCAGCATTGAGTGTGAAATCAAAAAGTGCCAACGTAGACGTGTATGCACGCTGTGACTTACGTGGATTAGACATGTAAACTACGGAAGGCACCTTCACTCTCAATTTTAGCACAACAACTTCTTCGGTTCCTCTTCCTCCCTTCCTTTTAGTCTTTTTTGTTATTTAAAAACCGACAAAGATGATTCATTAGTTCAGAAAATTAGACATTTTAAATAAATAACTATATTGGAATTTTTAAATATAAGATAACATAGTATAAAAGAAATTGAGGCTCTCAGTTTTAACAAAGGAAATGAGGCTCAATGTCAAACTATATTATATAAGAACTTTTTTGGTCAATGCCTCTATAATAGTATAAGTTTAGATATTTTTTAATGAGCTTTTGTTATAGCTTCAGGAAAAGCATGGGACTTGGGTTGCTTCTCGTGAATCTTCTCTACTTTTTTGTTTTTTTGGTTTTTTCTCTTAGGCTTTTTGAAGATATTTTTATACCAACCTCATTTTGTATTAGTAGCTTTTTTTACAAACACAAGCATGTAAGCCAAACGGCTGGCTAATCAGTATTCACAAAGCTTGAAGCTTTTGTAACGAAACAGGGACATGACTATAAATCTGAATACAAAACTTATCAATTACGGTTTTTGTTTTTGCAGCTATTTGAATCATATGTTGACTATTGCAAACGTTTTAAATTGTAAGAATCTTTCACAAATTGAAAGACAGTTTACACACTAAATTTAACAGTGTGAGAATTTTAAACAGAACCCGTAAAATCGACCTAAATTTTTATATTTATTAAAATAGTGTGATGTTGTATCAACTCTTATAAGTTGATAAAATGCATATGAGCATTCTAAACAGAATTAAGAAAAACAAAAAACTAAAGAAAAGAAAAAGAATTCGAGGTGAAACCGCTAATTCGTTGACTATACAGCCAACCTTTTTTCAAAATAATGTTAAATAGTTGACATTTTGCATGTCAAAGCAGAAACAAATCAATACTCCCTATTCTTAATTACTTCATTGCTAAACTAATAGCATGATTAGGTAGCCAAACAATTTTTATTATGATTCCGTGGACCTCTATTGATTATCAGTACCTATTGTGGTGCTACCTCTTATTTTACTTAGAATTCCAACAATACTTATAAGAAACTTTGATTAATAATAACCTTCATATTAGATAATAATAAACACAAAAAGTTGTTTGTAAGGGACATTAGCAGCAACAAAAGGATGAGAAATCGAATAGAGACATACATGCAAACACAGAGGTCAATATTGTACCTACTCTCAAAGGACAGATACAATTTGCTAGAAGAATCAAGTGAGTCTAACACTAAACGTAGATGCAACATCACAATGATGACAATAGAAGTTATAATACATACATGAGTTGCTTGAAATATAAGGAATAAGGTTACAAGAGTCTTACAACATTCAAACCAGTAAAGAACAATCAGTACCTAACTGTTGTTGTGTTGAGTTGTTTTCGTCGCTCTCTCCAAATCACTCTTGCAATTCTCTCTCAACTCTTTCATGGCTACAAAGCTATTATGCTGCAGATTATCAAATAACAACGGACATCAAAACACAGAAACCAAGTTTCAGTAAATTAGAAACATTTTCAAGTTACGTTCTGAAAAATCCAATAGAGGCTCTGAGGAACTTACAAGGTGGTTGCTTTCACGAGCCAAGATGCCTTCCATGTTAAGAAACAGAGATGTCCATTGACCCATTACATTTTCTGTGTTTGTGGAGTTATTGGAGTTTTCAGATCCATAAGGATCCGCTGGCTTCCCTTTACTATTCCTTCGGATCAAGCCACTAGCTTCTTTCTGGCTCTTCTTCAGCACTGCGTTAAGAACCGATTTATATGACCATACATCTAATTTACCAACGTTATTCGAATCAGAGTTTTGCAGTGTGATTTTAACACTTACCTGATAATCGACCTTTGATATCCTGGTAGTGAAGATCTGACCAGATATATGCAGCTGAA
>NC_025695.1:48286008-48320638 GCF_000633955.1 Camelina sativa | reverse complement strand
TATATCCACATGCTTCACGAGCTACAAGACACGACGTTAGGGTCCTTGTTATCAGCTTTGATGCAACATTGCGTGCCACCGCAACGGCGGTTTCCACTGGAAAAAGGTTTGGCTCCACCGTGGTGGCCGAACGGTNTGTGATTTTAACACTTACCTGATAATCGACCTTTGATATCCTGGTAGTGAAGATCTGACCAGATATATGCAGCTGAAAACATTCATCACATCCAGATCTGACTAAGTTAGATCATATTATTGATAACAACAGAGATATCATAAACAAAAAAAAAAAAACAACACTAGAGAATCAGACAAACCTTTCAGGCAAAAAGAACAAGAGCAAGATTTCAGCTCGTCGTCAGCTTCCATATTATGATTAACACATCCCATACCGTCAACACTGGAACATCTGTTCATACTAAACGATTTGATACTCTGAGAATTAGACAACAACACACCCGCCTCTTTGCTATTGCTGCTACTTAACACAGTCATGGCTAAGTCTTCACCAGTAACAGCATCAGTTTGACTGGCACAAACAGTCAAGTTCGAGTCCTTGTCAGACATCTCCTTAACAGCATCATTACCACCTTTAGAAGGAGGCTCAACAACCATATCAACGGCATTGGTTTCACCCTGTGATTCTTTTACATGGAGATTCTTATTATTATTATCATCAGAAGAAGAACCTTGAATGGTATCACTACAAGTCCTAGTACTCTCCTTGACCAAGTCGTCAACAACTAAACACAACCTCTTGGAAAACTTAACCCCGGAGCCTTCGCGAGCAACAACAAGGTTCTTACCAGAATCATCACCACCAGATTTCAGAAGCAAATCACCAAGAAGCGACGAAAGCCCTCTCTTGCTTGGAACATTATTAGTCATATCACACAATGGACGACGTGTTTCCTTGGGCACTACTAAGCTGCACCTATCTCCAGTCATCTTCACCAGAAAACAACAAACAAAAAAATCTATCATTTTCAAGCAAGAAGCCAAAATCGAAACTTTTTACACGAAGATGCAAAAAAAAAAAAAAATCAAAAAAATCAAGAAAACCCTAACAAGTTCAATAAACACCCAAAATAAGAAATTAAACAAAACCCTCATAAATTCGGAATCGTAAACTAAGAGGACGCAAGAAACCGAAGCGATTCGTACATTTGAGAAATGAAGAACCCTAAAAATCAACAAAGGGACAAAAATCAATTGAGTTCTGGGTTACTAACCAATGAAATGTTGGCATCCGTCGTTGGCTGAGAAGAAGAACAAGAATATAAAAAAGTCACAGACGTGTGAGTAGTGAGAGAGAGAGAAGGAGAGAAGAATTAGGGTTTATTTTTGAGGTTGTTGAGGCGGGAACTAATCTTAAGATTTTCCCCGATCTAAGATTTTGCGTTTCGAATTTGGGCGTCGGACTCGGAGCGGGGGGAAGAGAGGAGGAGTCACGCGCGGTCCCGCACTCTTTTAATGGGCCAAAACTAATCTAAACCCACTGGGCTTATCACAACAAAAGCCCAGGTTTTTTTTAGTTTACGTTGTGCCACGTCAAGTCAACATATCTTATCAGACAGGAAAGGAAGGATCACCTCGAAAAGCACACCAGAACCAGCCAAAACTTTATCCACTAATATATCTCCACGTCATCTTGATAACTACGTGTCCACGTCATCTTCCTTGTCGTAAAAGCATAACACTTCTCTCTCTGTTCATAATCCAAAGAGAAAGAAAAGGTGAAACCTTTCATCATCAAGACTCAAGTTTTTTTGTTTAATGGAATCGCGGCGAGGGATGATGAATCCGAGGGCGGCGGAGGAGGAATCTTCTTCCGACCTAGTTGCGATGAGGAGAATCCAAAGATTGTCTTCGCACATTTCTCCCGACGTGACTGCGCCGCCGTCGCTACCGTTGGTGCAGGCGGAGAGGTGTTCGTCGAGGTCGTCGAAGAAGTTGGAAGTCAACGGGGAAGCTTTGTCTCTGTACATGAGGGGGAAACATATGGATATACAGGAGAAAGTTTTCGACTTTTTCAATTCCCGCCCCGATTTGCAGACGCCGATCGAGATCTCGAAAGACGATCATCGGGAGCTGTGTATGAATCAGCTGCTAGGACTTGTTAGGGAAACTGGGATTAGGCCGCTTAGGTATGTCGCTGATGATCCGGAGAAGTATTTCGCGATTATGGAAGCTGTTGGAAGTGTTGATATGTCCTTTGGGATTAAGATGGGCGTTCAATACAGGTTAGTGAATTTGAATATTTTTAATAGAACTAGGCTTGTCTTGTTTCGTCATTGGATTTGGAGATTTCAAGATTTGAGCTTTTTGTTTTGTCATTAGTACTTTTAGCTTCGCTATCAACTTTAAAGTTGAAAGCTTTTAACTTTTCCTACTGCGAATGAGTAAGTTAGTGATTTAAAGATTTTGTTTTGTGGTGTCGTTCTCGATGGAAAAGTGTGATCTTGTTTTGTATCATATGAGTTTTAAATAATATTGGATTCGTAGTCTGCGTTTGATTTTTTTATACATGTACATTTGCAGTCTTTGGGGAGGGTCTGTGCTCAATTTAGGAACCAAGAAGCATAGAGACAAGTATTTTGATGGCATTGACAATCTCGACTACACCGGTTGCTTTGCCATGACTGAACTTCACCATGGTGAGTGATGATGACTTATGTTTCCTCAGCATCTAATACTCTGTCTCAATGGCATACCCTGTGTACTAAGTACCTCTCTTTTGTTTACTCAAGGGTCAAATGTTCAAGGTCTTCAGACCACAGCCACATTTGATCCACTTAAAGACGAATTTGTAATTGATACACCTAATGATGGAGCTATCAAATGGTGGATTGGAAATGCTGCAGTTCATGGGAAGTTTGCCACTGTTTTTGCCAGGCTTATTCTTCCAACTCATGATTCCAAAGGAGTTTCGGATATGGGTGTTCACGCCTTCATTGTTCCTATAAGGGATATGAAAACGCACAAGACGCTCCCTGGTGTTGAAATCCAAGACTGTGGACATAAAGTGGGACTTAATGGAGTTGATAACGGTGCATTGAGATTCCGTTCTGTGAGAATACCCCGTGACAATCTTCTCAATCGTTTTGGAGATGTCTCCCGAGATGGCAAGTATACAAGCAGTTTGCCAACGATCAATAAAAGATTTGGGGCAACACTCGGTGAGCTTGTAGGTGGTCGAGTTGGCCTTGCATATGCATCTGTTGGCGTCCTTAAAATCTCTGCAACGATTGCCATCCGTTACTCCCTTCTAAGACAACAATTTGGTCCTCCAAAGCAACCTGAGGTCAGTATTCTCGATTACCAGTCTCAACAACACAAGCTCATGCCGATGTTAGCCTCCACCTATGCATACCATTTTGCAACTGTATACCTTGTGGAGAAATATTCAGAGATGAAGAAGACTCATGATGAGCAATTGGTTGCTGATGTCCATGCACTCTCTGCTGGGCTCAAATCTTATGTAACGTCTTACACCGCCAAGTCACTCTCAGTATGCAGAGAAGCGTGTGGAGGACATGGTTACGCAGCTGTTAATCGATTTGGAAGCTTGAGAAATGATCATGACATTTTCCAGACATTTGAAGGAGACAACACAGTGCTTCTTCAACAGGTCCTTTCACCTTTTAAGAAACTTTTCACTTCTTTTGAGAATATAATCATGCTCATAGTTTTGTTTATTTTCTTTCAGGTGGCTGCTGATTTATTGAAGCGTTACAAAGAAAAGTTCCAAGGCGGGGCGTTGACAGCTACATGGAGCTACTTGAGAGAATCAATGAACACTTATTTGTCTCAGCCAAATCCTGTTACAGCTCGTTGGGAAGGTGAAGATCATCTACGAGATCCGAAGTTCCAACTAGATGCTTTCCGGGTGAGTTAGTGTTACTCATATATAATCTCTCTGACTCTCACTGCCTTCATTTATTACAATTGTTTTCTTTACATTTGTCTCCTCAGTATCGAAC
This sequence comes from Camelina sativa, assembly GCF_000633955.1. Lineage (NCBI taxonomy): Eukaryota > Viridiplantae > Streptophyta > Magnoliopsida > Brassicales > Brassicaceae > Camelina > Camelina sativa. The sequence continues at coordinate 48,316,655 of NC_025695.1, read as the reverse complement.
ATCGCGATTGCTACAAAATGTGGCAGCGAGATTGCAGAAGCACTCAAAGACTCTCGGTGGTTTCGGTGCGTGGAACAGATGCTTGAATCATCTCTTGACACTTGCAGAATCTCACATTGAATCAGTCATTCTCGCCAAGTTCATCGAAGCTGTTAAAAAGTAAGGATCACACCAAAACCTTTCCTTAATAAAACTTCAGAAATCAAGTTTTGTAAATTTCTTATTACAAACCTGTGTATTTTCTTCAGCTGTCCGGACCCAAGTGCAAGAGCTGCTCTGAAACTAGCATGTGATCTTTACGCATTGGACCGAATCTGGAAAGATATAGGAACGTACCGTAACGTGGATTATGTGGCGCCTAACAAAGCTAAGGTTTGTTTTGTTGTATAATAATCCACAAATTGTATCGGTGATTTATTATTTCTCGATTATAAATGGTTTTTAAACATAAATCTTGTTCTTGTTTGCAGGCAATTCATAAACTGACAGAGTATTTGAGTTTCCAAGTAAGGAATGTGGCGAAGGAACTAGTGGATGCGTTCGAACTACCTGATCATGTTACTCGAGCACCAATTGCCATGCAATCCGATGCTTACTCACAGTATACGCAAGTAGTTGGATTCTAAAAATGTGAAGAACAAATAATATATCATCACAATGAATGATCTTTTGATTTGAAGCAACACAAAACCGAAAAACAATTTATACGGATGTCTATTTGTATTTGTTGTTGTTGATTCCACGGGAGAAAAATAAAACAAAGTAATAAAAAATGTCAGAAAAGCCATTATTATATCATTTATGACTTTTACATTCGTAAAATTTTACGATTTAACCTTCGAATATAATGAATTTACATAAGCTCATATCACCAAACAAATTGATAATTACACCGACTTTTATATTAAAGGCGTGGGTAAAACGTGGTGGGGCGTAAGGTATATAAATTGCAGAGGTCATGTAAATCCCTCGAATCCTTCACAAACATCCAAACCTCTAGAACTGTCATCAATTAAAACCATCCTTTTAACATTCAAAAATTTTCAAACTGACATCATACTGTTATTAAAAAAATGTCAAATTGTCGGATGACTATCCTAGCTAATGATGTAAAAAGTTTATTCACTAGCGGAATTCTAGGTTACACGACCCATTGTTAATTCCCCAAGGTAACTCTTGACCACATGAAAACATTATTTCTATATTGAGCCGAAAACAAAACATTACTTTATTTCATTTTGCTTTCTTAGGACATGCAATTTTAGTTCCAGACAAGACGAGCATATCTCGACACGTCCCTCTCCCAACATGCACACCTCCTCCAAGCTCTTTTACATATAATAGACTTAATTACGATATGTCACAAGATATCGCGATCTATACATGTAAGTAACTTAACCGCCAATAAAGTCAATATCAATCACGTATATATAACATAAACTCGAGCAATCGCAAGGGATCATTTGTTTTTACAAATCATATATAGATAATTATAGTAAAACTATACACTCAAAAACACTAAAAATGGTGGAGGTCCAAGATTTAGAACCACTTAGTCCAATTCAAGACGAAGATGACGATGATTTCGAAGAAGACGAAGGCGAGTTTGATCGTTTCGGTGAAGACATCAGCTACGACGATCTCAAGAAACGCATGTGGAAAGATCGAAACCTCATGTGTAAGCTCAAACAACAAAAGAGAGACAATCACAACTCCGTCATCTCTTCGCCGTCGTCATCTTCCACGTCAGCATCCTCCCCTGTCTCCTCCTCCGCCNTCCCAACATGCACACCTCCTCCAAGCTCTTTTACATATAATAGACTTAATTACGATATGTCACAAGATATCGCGATCTATACATGTAAGTAACTTAACCGCCAATAAAGTCAATATCAATCACGTATATATAACATAAACTCGAGCAATCGCAAGGGATCATTTGTTTTTACAAATCATATATAGATAATTATAGTAAAACTATACACTCAAAAACACTAAAAATGGTGGAGGTCCAAGATTTAGAACCACTTAGTCCAATTCAAGACGAAGACGACGATGATTTCGAAGAAGACGAAGGCGAGTTTGATCGTTTCGGTGAAGACATCAGCTACGACGATCTCAAGAAACGCATGTGGAAAGATCGAAACCTCATGTGTAAGCTCAAACAACAAAAGAGAGACAATCACAACTCCGTCATCTCTTCGCCGTCGTCATCTTCCACGTCAGCATCCTCCCCTGTCTCCTCCTCCGCCATCGTGCGCCGAGCAGAAGCTTCACGCCGCAAGAAAATGGCTCGTTCTCAAGATTCGGTGTTGAAGTATATGATGAAGATTATGGAAGTTTGCAAAGCTCAAGGTTTCGTTTACGGAATCGTACCGGAAAAAGGTAAACCGGTTACCGGTTCTTCAGACAGTTTAAGACGTTGGTGGAAAGAAAACGTTCAATTCGATCAAACCGCTCCAAACGCCGTTTCTGATTATTTGACGTTAGCGGCTGCTCAGTTAATCTCGTCAAACGAATCTCTAGACCCGAATTCTTATATCCACATGCTTCACGAGCTACAAGACACGACGTTAGGGTCCTTGTTATCAGCTTTGATGCAACATTGCGTGCCACCGCAACGGCGGTTTCCGTTGGAAAAAGGTTTGGCTCCACCGTGGTGGCCGAACGGTACGGAGTTATGGTGGGGAGAGCAAGGAGCTGCGGCGTTTGAGCACGGTCCCCCACCGTATCGGAAACCACACGATCTTAGAAAAGCTTGGAAAGTGAGCGTTTTAGCGGCTGTGATTAAACACATGTCGCCGAATTTGGAGAGAGTGAGACGGCTCGCGAGACAGTCTAAGTGTTTGCAAGATAAGATGATGGCCAAAGAGACTGATACTTGGTCTCGTGTGTTGAACCAAGAAGAAGCTCGTCTCAAACGCCTCACAGTCTCAGATAACGAGGACAAGGATGGAGATCAAGAACCTTCAGGATTTACTTGTTTCGATAAAGAATCTTCACTTAACCCCTGTTTTCTTGTAGCGCAAGATCAAGAACCGGCGGTGTCAATGAGGAAAGACAAAAGGGCTGATCAAGAATGGTCGCCAAATGCTTGTTTTCTTGTCGATCAAGAATCGTTCGGTAACAAGAGAAAAGGAGAGTTTGTGGGACAAGAGGCAATGTTATCAAATGTATACACTTGCCAAAACTCGAGTTGTCCTTCAAGTGATGTAAGTTTAGGATTCGTGGACAAGAACTTGAGGACAGGTCACGAGATCGAGTGTCTCTACGGAAATCAAGAACCGATGAACCATAGTAGCGGTGGCTCAGACGGGTATGTTCGGTCAATGACTACGAGTGACGATGATTACAGCGCCAGCTCGAGAGCAGAGGACACAAGAGATTATCATAATCAAGATGGAAACTGGCTAGATTATCTCTGGTTCGAGAGGTTACATGACTTAAATTGTTCTGATCAAGGATTTGAAGATCAAACAAATACCGAAGTGGATTTGAACCAATTACCAGATCATTCTGATTCGAATCAGACCATGAACGAGGAAGCTTTCTCATTATGGGACATGGGTTGTGAAGACAAAGATGTTTACATGTCTCAAGATTGAAAACATCTCAACTTTGGAATATATATATTCTCTAGTTGTTACAATGTATTAAAAAAACAGAGTTAAGAGAACAAAAACAGAGAAAATTTTGTTTGTTGTTTTGTTGATGATCCAAAGCTATACAATCAAGAAAGAAAACCTTTTTTTTTTCATTTTCAAAAAGAATTGTAACAAATCTTAGTCATAAAAACTATGCCTTTGTGGAATGCAATCTTCAACCAATCTTGCACCCGCACAAGAATAACCTTTCCTGAATCTACCTTTGTTCAGACTCTTCACATCAACTTCTACTGCAAAGATCGCGCAAACCGGTCTATGATCCGAAAACCTCGATTCGCCACGGATATATGAAAGCTGTTCTATGCCTTCACCTCTCCACAGAATCCGATCACACCTGCAAACATAAAACAGATTTTTTTATGAATCAAAACAACACCACAAAAAAACATGGTTTAGTACTGTCTAGGATTAGAACTTTGGATAATATACCAAGCAGGAGTACGGCGTTTTTTCTTGGACTTGGTCATTTCTCCAGCATAAGCATCTGAGTTCTGAGAGTACTTATAGGTTGGAGCAAAAAATATTTGACCTTCTTGAAATCCTGAGAAGACTCTTCCTGCTCCTCTTTCCATGTTTAACTGAATCATTTAAAGATCAGAGAAGTTAGTAAACCGGGAAAAGAATTAAGAATTCAAAAGACTTCAAGAACATTTTTATAATATAGTACAAAACCTGGTCTCTCTCAAGTAGAGTGTCCCAATCATTGTCTTCTAGTAATACTCTTGTCTCTTCGTAGGTTAAAGCAACTCTGTAATTCAAGTCTCCAAGCCAAAGTACTCGGCTGCAAATTCCAAAACATACTCTTTTAGCGGTTTTTATAAAATTTTATAGAAAGAGAATGATTACGACTTCAAGGAAAAACATACTCATGATCAATGATTCTTTCGGGTGCGCGACAAATAGGGTTCTTGGTGAGTTTGGGGAATTGAGTATGTTTAAGAATCTCAGCTACATCTGCGTTTCTTCTCAGCTCATCACCTTCTTTCTCACCAGATGCCAAATGACTACACACAAAGCAAAAGCTTGTTTGGTGCAATGACATGCTGATAGCAATACATCCCTGTGCAAAAAAAACACACAAAGATTCAGATCCTTATGCTGATGTCAGAATCTTTATATTATATAGATAGAAACATGTTTTACCTTGTTCCCTAAGCGACCCATGATTCCTCTCCCAACAGAGTCAAGTCTAAGATGAGAGATATGTGGAATCAACTCTTTTCTAGCCCAAACAGACAAAAACAAACCAACCATTTGTTTACTCGCAATCAACCGATAACTCATTTGTCCTGGCATCTTCGTAGTCGCAGGAACATCATCAAACAAGAAATTCTCATGAACCCTAAAATTCTCAGCCTCGGCATTGTTGTTACTGTTATCTGTCATAGGATCACTAAACTTTTTCGATCTCCTAGCTTCCCAACCAACCGAAGTAGTATTATCACTAACTGGACAGTTACAAGTCTTCAAAAGACTTGAATCAACACGAAAGTTTCTGCTCAAGACTTTAAGATTCGGTCTTTGAAAGAAACTAAGACTACTTGGTGTTCTTGATTCTTCATTACCACAGCTACTACTACAAGAAGTTGTTCTTGAAGCAGAGTAAGCAGCGTTTGAATAAACAGAGTCTTGTCTCGGTTTGTTTAAAGCTTGACTTATAAGAGCTAACCATTTAGCTGCAGGCTCGTTATCTTCAACCACTAAAACGTTTCCTGCACTTAGAGGAACAATCTCTTGAAACCTGATAATGAAAAAACCAATACAAGAATCGTTATAAAGATTGAAACATGACTTTATTAAGACCCATGAACCCCAATAAAAGTTTCAAATTTTAGTCATATCATACCCACAGATATATAAATCGGCTGTGCCTTCAACGAGTAAGAAGTCTTCTAGGTTAAGATCATTGTTTGGTGTTCTTCCTCCTACGTTCCACGTAGCTAGAAACACCCTGAGATTTCATAAAACAGAGAGTTTTGAATCTGAAACCAAAAAACGAAAAAAAAAACACAGAGAGATAGATTAGATTAGATATTCAAACCTGAGTTCACGAATCTCTGTAGTTGGAGCCATAGGCCTATCGAAACTCGATAGATTCAAGCCTTCAATTCCAGGACTTGACTTCCTCTCTAACAAATTTAAGGGGAATAAAAAAGAAGACCCTAAAGTTACATTGCTTAGAAATAAAAACAAGGGATCAAGAAAACCCTAAATTAGATTAAAGGCCTCGACGAAGAGACGAGTCCAAGAAGGAGAAAAAAAAATCTAAAAAAGTATTTTGACAATTTAGTACGATTTAGACATCGCTATCGTAATCATGTGAAAACTTGTCAAATGTTATGGGTAGGTTACCAACAAAATCTCAAATAATTCCTAACCACACATTGAAAAAGATGATCAAAATTATACCAGAAGCAGTCTTCCAAATCATTGGAGAAGTGTTGTCAAGAACCGATTTCTTCCGAGAAGCCATTCGTCGCTCCAAATCTAACAAAAGGCACGAATGATCCAAATTCCATTATTTGATAAAAAAAAAAAAAAAATCGAATCGAATGATTTTTGTTTTCTTGTGGTGTACGTAAATCGGTTAAAGAAGAGATTATTTACCATTGTTGTTGTTGTTGTTGTCTTGATCATCATCATTAATTCCTCTGTAGTTCATATTATTATGAGACGCATCATCTTCTTCTTCTTCTTCTACTTTACAAAATCGTCTTGATCCGAAAATCTTAGGAAGAATTGACTAAAACAAGGAATGTTGTAAAAAATTGATTAATTGAAAGAGAATTAATGGGTTTCACGTCGTGACATTTTCCAAGAGAATCAAAATCTATATTAATAATTGAAGGAGAAAGAGAGAGAACCTTCTTCTTAATCTCGCTTCGGAGGCTGTTCTCAGAGTCGCTATCTTCTTTATTGGAACTCATTCATCAAAATCTTCTTAACACAAATTATAAATTGGAAACAAAGAGACAGAGAGAGAAGTTATTATTTAAAATACTTTTACTTAAAACATTAATCTGTGTGTGTTAATAGATCTTGGAAAATCGTGCGGAGAAGGACATTATTATTATATATATTTTTTTTTTTTTTAAAATTGTTTCTAGGGTTTGATTTATTTTTCACCTCTATTGATTGAGTAATGAGTATTGACATGAGCATAATTGGTTTTTACTACTGTTTAGTTAAATACGATTACTCTTACTTAATTAATTAATCAACAGAAGGGGATGCTAATGATTTCTTGTATTTTTGGTGACGAAAGATAAAATGGGGGATAAAATACAGAATTAATTAAAATAAAAATTAAAATCGAATTTTCTAAGTGGGTTTGAAAAGATCAGATTTTGGCGCCAGCTCCTTCGGAGTTTGGATGTTTTAATATCTATTAACAGTAGATATATGCTCTAGTTACAGATGTACTAGGATTTTTATAATTCGTGTTAGAAACTTAGATTTAATAAAAATATTAAAGTTTGTGTTGTTTTGTTGGATCGTTAAAATTTACATACTTTTTCAAAGCTAGGGGTAAAATACCCAAAAGTTAGCTGTCTACATTTTGACAGAAAAGTTAGCTATATATATGAAGTAATACTGATCAATCATATAAGTAAGATTTTGTATTAATGGTTTAATTTAGTTCTGTTTATTTTTGCAATTATTAAGAAGAACCGACAAATATTACGATTATTTCTTATATATGCAGAATATTTAATCATAAATATCGGATTTGATGAATAATGATTATTAATATCCTAAAGTTTGATAAGAGGAGGCGATAGCCAGTGATAGGATTGGCCGGGACCATTTTTGAATCTGGACTCAGCCACGACGATAGCTGAGGTTTATTGTACCAGTTGACCAGAGAACGGATGAAATGTCTAAATATGAAGTTATATGTTGACAACAATGGCATTGTAAAGATATTTGATGGTGAAATACTATTATTCAAATCATATAAAACGAGAAACAAAACAATAACTAAAACATTATTATCGAAACATCGTTGTTTGGGCAACTTCTATATTCTCTTTCTAAGCATTGATCTCTTGAAACATTCCTTTAGAAGCCATCCTGCAAAATCCATAGCCACCAAAAAGAAACCATATGTCAGTACACACTACACACCCATATACATATACCATATAAGCATATACGAGAGATAAAACATTATACAAACATACCGAGGTGGCTTCTTGTGGCATTTGGTACCAATACAATCGTGAATGCATTTTGCTTTTTCGGCAAAGAAAATTTGGCACGAACTAATGCACCTATCTTCACAAGCTGCATATGATTCACTCATTGCCGGTAATGGCATCATCGTCAGTGCCATCATCATCACTATCATCATCAACAACATACACTTCTTTTCCATCTTTTGTGTGTGTGTGTGGTATGATGTCGTATGTGTGTGTTGTTGTTTTCTCTTCTTGATTTACTTTACTTCACTAACACCAACCCCTATATATAGCTATTAACCTTCTTTATCATTAGAATCATTACTTTGAATATGAAATATTACATAGAAAATAAATTCTTTGGAAGGTCAACGGAAATTAAGTTCATTCTAGTATTTGTGTTGACCAATGAAGTATATTATAATCGTATTCTACATATCTAATCCCTAAAATTTCGTAGAAATTACTTTTATTTCTTGCCAAATATATAATACAGATATGTAACCGTTGCCATGAAAATAAAATTTGTGAATGTAAATCCGTATTTATAGAAAATATTGTCTATAATAGTAAATTATTGTTCACACAGATATAGAAATTAGAAAATAAATATTTTTTAAAGAGTTCAACGGAAATTAAAATTACACTTACCTATTTTATTGGTATCAGTCAATAAAATCGAAATATTCCGTATTTATTATCACATACATTAAAGAGTACAATACTATAGCATCTGACCGATTTAATTTGTACTATGTAACTCTGTTGCCATGAAAATAAAATTTGACAACTAGCTATGGAAAATTACACTTGCCTATTTTAATTGGTAGATGCTATAACAGTATGGCTGTAAAGATTTTAACTTTAAAATTTTAGCGGTAGAGAATTTGGTTGTAAATGCTTTGACTGTAGAAACTTTAATTGTTAAAATTTGATTGATAACAAATACTTTTAAAACTGAAGCTGTTACTTTTATTATTAAAATATATTAAAATGATGATAATGAAAATAAAAATAATTATTATTAAAATAGATTAAAAAAAAAAGATAAAAAAATAAAAATAATTAATGTGTAAAAATAATTTATGTAAAATTTATATATAAACTTTTGGAGAGTTTTAAGTATAATAAGAGAGAGAAAAAATAAAATTTTATATTTGTTTAATTTTAAAGTCTGGTTTTGAAACTTAAACAAATCTGGGAAAACAAAGTTGAAAAAAAAATCACTTACACAACTTAAAAAAAAAAAAGTAAAAAAAGTTTGATCAGCAAATAAATAGCTGTATCAAAGTCTAAAAAGTCTTGTACCAGGCCTATATCATTTACTTCACCGTCTATATGTTGGTTTCTTTTTGTTTAATGATGGGCCGATATATCTAACAGATGGGCCGATTATGGACTTAACCATGAAAGCTAAGACAATTCTTTGCATGCTTTACTGAGTTTTTTTTTTGGTTTTTTTTTAAACAGAGTTATCGATATCATCGATACAATTTTATTTCTCTCTGAAAAGGAAAATTTAAATTTAACAGCTAGCTAAAAAATTCATTACTAAAGAATATGCTGTTGTATCTTTGCCACGAAGGTAAAGTAACAACAAACTTAGCGATTAAATAACACAACTAATAGTAGGTAAGGTAGTCTTGGCCTTAAAGGTTCTTCAAGCTGAAGAAAGCAAAACTTTAATTAAAACTCTCATCAATTTCCTTATTTCGGATAAGAACAACACACCCAAAAAAAAACACAGTCTGTGATCCTCTCTCCGAAGGTAACACAACAACAACAACAACAACAAAAGTCCATATCTTTATTTGATATACTTTCTTCTTCTATAAACTTCCCCGCAGCAGGAGGAGAAATTAAAGATAATTTTGTTTTATTTATAATTTATGTATAGAGAGAGCTTCCTAATGATTGACAAATATATATAAATGAACTTTTGTTATTTCATTATTTCTGAATCAGGAAGGATAATGAAAATCAGCCGATGATTGTGGTTACTTGAGAAGCCGCAGAGTCTCCGGTGGGTTATTGCCGGAGCTATTTCCCGGTGACATTGCTCTTTCATCCTCTGTCTCCAGTAGTTTCTTCATCTCCCGCATCTGTAAGAATTTCCATTACATTTATTTTTAACAGATACTTAATATATATGATTACTATACAAGATTTAGATTTCAGAAGCATATGGTATTTTTGGTTTTATGTATTCATTTGTTATATGTATAATCCATTATTTAAGGTTCTTAACTATCAACTGTAAGAAGCTTTTTTATACAAGTAAATCAAGATTTTGAAAGCATGTTTTCTTATATATATATATATGTATATATATATAATATATCAAAGTCTTAAGCTTTCATAGTTCATACGTTATGTAGTAGTATAGGCAAGTGCATGCTGTGTCTCTCTTATCCAGTGTCCATCTATACTGATTTAAAGTGGTTAACTTAGCTTCTAGCTAGAAGCATAAGAGACAAGTGTCTTTGTTGTTACCTGGCTAGCGAGGACCTTGTTTTCTTCTTTCAGCAACTTCTCCTGTTTGGACAAGATCATAAGGTCATTTTAGTTTCTAACAGCTTCTAAACCATCCTCATCGTAGTTGTGTGAATTCACCAATTTGATCAAAATTTTCACGACGTCTGTTTTTTTAATCAACTTTCACTAGAGTTTCATCATTTAAATGAAACCAAAATAAATAAATCAAGAACTAAGACAAGACCAAAAGACATATATCTAACCTAGAGAGCTAAACTAGTGTTCTGCATACTCTGAGGTTAAGCGGAGTCAAGAATCAGCATAGCCTAACAATGGGCAGGACAGTGATTAAAACCAAAATCACTAACCTTATCCTGAAGGGTCTTCACAAGCTCCATCATTAGCTTTGTCTGCAACAAGACATTGAGGATTGTGTCAATTGGGAAACATGATCCAAAATCAGGCAAGATCCAAAGACTGTTCTTGGAAAACGAAATAGATAGAAGCAATCACTTATGGTAGCAGCATATATATACCTTCCTAGCTCTAGTTACAGACAGAGCTTTCTTGAACTGTTCTTCTATGGAAATTAGAGATTCTACACTTACATTATCACCTTTCGCTTCTTCAAGCTTGCTGCATATTTATTCAAGGATTAACAAAATAAAAGAAAAGAGAAACTTTTGGTCTGATTAGAGGACGAGTGCGGAAAAAGGGATCCTGGTGCTAACCATTGAACTATTTCTAGTAACTCCTCGTTTGAAAGATAATCCGGAGTTTTTTCTACAAGATCCTGCCATGAAAGAAAGATTGTAAAATTATTGTGTTTCCAAGATACACAAATGCTTCCAACAATCAAGAATTAGATTTGGTATGCGATAAGTTTCTAAACTTATCATATACCTTCTAATGCACAAGTAGTGAACATCGGAAAACCTCAATGCCGATATCTCCCCACAATGTTAAAAGACACTACACAAAGTATTCACATTAAAACCATCTAAAATGGACTACACGAGCTAAGCTTCAAATGCTCATCGGTCTCAATCATATATGCTCTAGCCTGCTTTGAGAGCAATGAGTGTATATATAGATGGCAATCTATGATTATAAGCCTAGAGAACTAAGTTTGGTATATACGTAAGTTTACAACCTTATTGTAGAATTTATAGTACAAATACTTCCATACACAGTCTTTCCCCACAATGACAAGGCACTATATATAGTATCCACATAACAACCATCGCAATGGACTATAATCTATCATCTAAATGCTCATCTCAGTTACTGTACCCAGGACTGTGACCAGATATGCAAGGTTTTAAGGAAAACTTACCAAGGTTCTACGATCATCAACATTTTTTGTTTCATAATGACTGAGAATCTTGGCCATGCTGGAGAGAAATCAAGAAAGAAACAAAAAGGCAATTAGATATAATCCATGCCGAGCTATTTTGAAACTACGGAACAAATATCTATAGAGACTTTCATAGAGAAAGAAATCTTCTTTATATATATACATGATATCTTATATATATATAACATCAATATGACGACATACATCATCAATTTGTGTTACTACACTCAATTAATCACAGTTTTGGTAACCTTACTTAAGGCTAAAATGTTTAGTGTATATGGCTGAAATAATAACTCAAGGTTTGTTAACTGGTAGTTTTTTTGTATATTTCTAACTATGTATTCATATTATATGAAAGACTTCAGTTTAATTTTCTCTTTCATTTTAATGTCAATGCATATACATGGTAAATTTACTACTGAAAACGTAAATCTAAATAACAACTCTAACTCTACTGAAAACGTACTACTGTCAATGCTCTACTTTCTAACTCTGCAATAACAACTCTAATCAACTTATTTTGCAGCCTCTCAATATTTTGACTTATTAAGTTTTTGAATATATGTACAAGATGAGCAATTTATTCATATGAGTATTTAATTGGTCACTACTTGCTTATCATTATCAAAGCTAAACCAATGATCGATTTTTTAATATATTTTCAAACTAACAGCAGTTGAAGTTAGTATATTTTCAAAAAGATTTTCACCCTTAAAATGAAATATTTATAAAATTCATGTTTGTGAGTCAAAATCTCCAAAAGGTGATGAAAACTAACAATTTGTATATGAAAAGCTATAATTACCCTCCAACCTTCACATAGTATTGAAGCACTCACACAATCACTCCAAACTGGGCAGTTGAAAACAAAACCATTGGCTATAAACATAAGAACTTCAAATAGTTACACAATAAGCAAAGAAAACGGGACTAGCATTTCAGGGAAGGTTACAAATCGATAGGGTTGAGCCCAATGAAGCCCAGAAAGACACGCCACAAAAGCTAACGTATGCATGATGGCGCCTATCTACTTCTCTCAAATGTGAGAATCACAGTCTCAAGTGAAAACACTTTTATATAGTGCCACTGAGTTAAGGTATGAAAGGAGCTACTAAAGAAACTTAGGTACAACTAGAGTTGTAAATCTTGAACAAAAGAAAAATTCCATTACTTCTATATATCTACAATTTATGCATAATACTTGCGAATTTAACATTTGCCCTTACATGATCACGCATTTAGTAGAGTTACTATGAAGGCAATGCCTCCCCGGCCCCATTTCTGTAAGGACTCAATTCGGTTCATTGTAGATCACATGATAGAGGGAAAAAAACAAGATTACATGTATTGAACAAAATGGATGTAGAGGCTCACTCTCTCTGGCCCATGAGACCCAACACCTCAACAAGGGGGGAAAAAAATGCATTTCAAGGAAAAAAAAGGAAACATTATTAGAAGAGGAAGAAAGAGCTACTCAGTAAACATTATTTGTCATGCACCTTGCAAGTTGTTATATGCACACAAAAATTACAATTAAAGATAGATTAAATTATATAGCCTTGTGATTTGTACTAGTGTCACCGCCATGCTACTGGGAGTGGACAGGTGTGATTTATCGATGACAAATAAGAAAGAAAATTAATACTCGATCAAAGGAGTAATTAATGAAGCATCTCTCAAACAATAAATTAGAGAGTCTTCATTATAAAGAACTTCATTTAACCATCAAAATCAATTAGAGGAGAAAGTAGTAAATCATCTAGAATTCACACTTGTAAACTAAACAAAAATCAAAAATCAAAAAAAAACAAATGGGACTAGCTCGTTTCCACTAGATTCTTGATCCATACTATCACCCCAATCAATGTAATTTATCTCAATAAGTCCTCCCAGAGGTGCATTGAATTGGGTAAGAGGGTATAACGTGCCTAGACTAAATCTCAAATTAAACAATGTACATTGTTCTTACAAAACTTATAAACAGCTAAAGATTGAGTTGAAAATACCAATAAACAAACATGAATTACAGATAACCACGTGTAGAAAGAAATCTATTGAAATGCATGCAAAAAAAAAAAAAACAAATCCCTCCAACAAAATTCAATTAAAAATAAGAAAAAAAACAAAAAAAACGAACACCAAGAACACTCTTCCGCCACCACATTGTTTAAAATCTTAGATTCAATTCCTACACATCGATATTTGAAGATGAAGAAAACGAAAAAGATACAAGCTTATAAAGATTCGAAGGGAACATATATATACAAGAAGAACCCTAGCTAGTTTCAAAGTTCTTGAGCAAAAAAAAGGGAATCTACAAGATAAGAGGAGGAATGGTGTGTTAGTTAATTATACCTGTCGCCGGAGGAGAAGCTGTAGAGTTTTCCGGTGGAAGAGACGATGAAAAGAGCAACGGAGGAGCCACAGAGAACTGAGAGTTGACGAGCTTTCTCCATGAGACCATTGCGTCGTTTACAGAAAGTGACTTGTCTACTGTTTTTGTCCTCAATTCGTTTGATCTCAACTCTTCTTCTGCCCATGTCTTCTTCTTCTTTCTTTCTCCGACACGTCTAAATGCCCTAATTTTTGATTCTGATGTCTGTATGTATTATTGGTCGGAGACGCTTTGCATTTTTTTTATTCCTTTTCTCTTTTTATTTTTGAGCAAAAATTTCATTCTTCTTTGTATCACTTTTATTCCCTAATTAATGTCAATGAACATAGTAGTAGTATGAGNAAAAAAAAAAAAAAAAAAAAAAACAATTACAAAAATTAAAGAGCAGCTAAACGGCGCGTTTTAATAGAGTCTAGACACGTATTAACGCATGCCGAATTCGCTGAGGGCGCGTTTTCATTTCCTGTGGTCCTTTCGATTAGTTATTAACTTATTATATTTATCTCTTCGTTCATATGACCAAGTAGCTTTAAAACTTTAACTTTATTATACTACTACATATCAAGTAAAATCCGAGTTATAAGCAAAAAGAAAGGATTTGGATTTGTAAACTTATGTCCCGACTCCGGACCATATATATCCCGTATTTTAAAAATTTCCGCCTAGCACCAATTACACCCCGTAAAATCGCTAAACCCACTTTTTTTGTCTTAATTAATGACTAATTTCCACTTAGCATCGATTATTCAATTATACCGTCTAATCCGATTATTTCCATTTAGTATATACCAATTATTTTTAGAGCCAAATATAAATCAAATATATATATATTTTTGTTATTTAAACATTTAAATTAATAGTTTATGATGTTTTACAATAACTAATGTACAAACTTTTAATTAAAATCATAATTTGTTTTCTTAAAATTACGTTTTTATGTGTTTACCATAGTTTTAAAGACAATACTATAGCTTTATATTTTATTTGATATTTTTCTTTTTTCATATAAACAGAATTATACATATATTTAGTACTATATATTTTTAATTTACTATTAATTTAATAAAATAACTCTAAAACTAGTTCCCGATTAATCCTCGTTTAATCTCCGATTTCTTCGCTAGGCGCTAGACTCACCCCGACCGCCCGACTAACGCCTAGCGATTTCTAAAACAGGGTACATATCCAACCACTGATGTGACAGTTGTACTTTAAGTAATGTTGTTGATACGAGTCTAAAACACTTAACCTCTCTTAAAACGTGGCTTCTAAATTCCGAGCCCCCCGATTAATCCGGTTTCGACTTTGCCAGCTCGAGTGAAGAAGCTTAGCTACTGATCAAACAAACTAGTGAACTACTACTACTACTAGTACTACCCAAGACATTGATTCCTCTCACCCACAGTAATGAGTATGTATCGGGCCGTACGCAACACAATTATTGGTCTGGAATATACAAAAAAAAAAAATACAAAACCTTTGGGCTGGGCCTTGTAATAGTAATGATTCGAGCTCAAGTTGCTACTCAGATTTGATTATGTTACTTTCTCGATATCAGATTATTAATTTAAGAGAAAAACAAAAAACTTCGCCTTCAATTTTCGAGGACACGACTAATTTTCATTCCAAAATGTTTACTCGATTAATGATACTATTGAAGTAGAAATTTGACTATGAAATTGATGTTAATTAATGAAATCGCATACTCTAAAATTTAATTAAATTAAATTAAAAATTCCAGTTCACTGTGTAGGAAAACTGGGTGATCTTATACTAAATGGGCCGAATCTGGGCTTAACGATGACAGCTAAGACAAGTCTTTTACCGACCTTCCGCCTAAAATTACTTCTTCTTTTTTTGATAAAAGAGTTCCTAAAAAAAAAAGACACAGGAAGTGTTCTTTTGATCACATCAATCATCCTCTCTCTTTCTTCTCTCTATAATATTTTTCAGAGAGAGAGAGGCTCTTATCTTTGATTACCGTCCGACATGTTTTGTCGGTTTTTATGTCCGAATGAAGTTCGGTATCGCCGTAAATGGCTTTCCGTTGCCGTGTTCTCGTGATTCCATCTAGCGGTGTTCTACCCTCGCTGTCCGGTTTATCCGGCTCCTTTCCAGCATCGACTGGCTTCTAAAGCAGTATTGGCTGGCTCCCTTCTAGCATCGTCGGCTTCCGTAGCGGCGCTGGCTGGCTCCCTTCCAGCATCGTCGGCTTACATAGCGGTGTTGGCTGGCTTTCTGTTTTGTGCCGATGTTTGATCCGGTTTTCGTTGCTTTTTCAGTTTTCCTTCTA
Source organism: Camelina sativa (assembly GCF_000633955.1). Taxonomy (NCBI): domain Eukaryota; kingdom Viridiplantae; phylum Streptophyta; class Magnoliopsida; order Brassicales; family Brassicaceae; genus Camelina; species Camelina sativa. The sequence goes on along the minus strand of NC_025695.1, from coordinate 48,300,286 downwards.
ATAATTCTCATTGGGAGGTGTTGGTGATACCAGTGAAAGCAATCTTGCTTTCTAATGCTTTTTATTCGACCCACTCTCTTTTGAGTTTCGATTTGCAGGAATAATTACAGAGATTTGAGTTTTAAGTTGAAGAAAAGAAGTTGATTCCGTCGCTTATTAACACTGCCTTAAGCCGTTATTGCTTTACTTGGAGCCTCGATTGCTTTTTACCGGTGAAAAAACAGAAGAATCTTTGTTTGATATTATTATCAACGGTGGTTCTTTCATCGGAATCGGTGCTCGGACGGCGAAGGATGAAGTCGGTTCGCTTTAGACTACTCATCTGACACGTATATTGGTCTTTCTCCAATCGTCGACACGTGGTTTGAGATCGAGACAAAATCTAATTTTTTCTTCTGTGGGAAACCTCTGTTGGCCTATTTGGGCCTGAACCTTTTCTGTAATCTTGCATTTTGAAAGGGCTTTCTTTAGCCCATGTATGCCTTGATATGTTTAATACAATATATTCCTCTTGCGAGAAAAAAAAAANAAAAAAAAAAAAAAAAAAAAAAGACACAGAAACTCTTATCTTAATCACATCACTCTGATTTAAATTCTCCCAATTTAAAAAAAAAAAAAATCAAAATAAAAAAACCATCTGAAACTTGGCCTTATAGGGTTCTTCACGCTGAAGAAAGCAAAACTTTTATAAACTCACCAATTCCTACTTTGCAGACAAAAACAACATACAAAACATAAGAAACAATATTTATTCATTATCTTGTCTCCGAAGGTAATAATACAAATCAAATACATTTATTTGATGCCTTCTTCCCTCAAATCTCTCCGTAGCAGGGGAAAGAAGAGGGTGGTATTTCATATATGTATCTTTCCATAATCAGATTTTTTTTATACACTTTTTAGTTTTTGAATCAGTAGCCGTTGGTGATGGTGGTTACTTCAGAAGCAGGAGAGTCTCCCGTGGGTTCTTTCCGGAGCTTTTTCCCGGTGACATTGCTCTTGCACCCTCTGGTTTCAGAGACTTCTTCTTCTGTAAGAAATTTGTTTTTATATATTTAGTTTTTTTTTTCCTTATAGATTTGATAGTAAATATTACTAAGAATCTACATTTTAATAAGCATGGTTTTATTATTGAAAAAAAAAAAACTATAAGTCTCACTCATAATTTTGTAGCATCCATCAGTCCTTAACTTTCATCTGTAATAAACTTTCTTACCGTTTAAAAGCATGTTTCTTAAGAAACAATGAAAAAAAAAAAACACGAGTTATTAGCTCAGACAAAATTTACTATCCATCAGAGTCCCTAACTGTCATACGTAAGTAGTATATGCAAGTATTTTTTGTGAATCTAATGTGTATAGAAATGGTTTATTAGCTTCTACAAACATAAGAGATGGTACCTTCGATAGCTGGCTAGTCAAAATCTGGTTCTCTTCTCTCAGTAGCTTCTCCTGTTTGAAACAACATCAACATTCCTAGCATTTTGGTGATTCATCGAAGGGGAAAGTGAAATTTGATTAAATTTTTTAAGGTTTCCTTTTTTATAATTTGCAACCAAGAATATAACTCAGGAGCTAAGACAAGACCACAAAACATATCTAGAGAGTTGAACTTGGTCTAGTAGGATTCAAGAGTCAGCATAGCTCTTGGGATGGGAATATAAACCAAAACACTAACCTTCTCTTGAAGGGTCTTCACAAAGTCCATCATTAGTTCTGTCTGCCAAAAGACGTTAAGAGTTATGTCAAACTGGGGAAATAAATGGTCTAAAATTATACATCCAAATAATGATTCTTGAACTTTGTAGAATCTATACTTAATTAGTAGCAGCATTTATACCTTCCTATCTCTAGTTACAGAGAGAGCAGTCTTGAGCTGCTCTTCCAGGGAATTTAGAAAATCTATACTTGCATTATCGCTTTTCGCTTCTTCAAGCTTGCTGCATATATTATATGCGTAGATCAACAAAAAAGCAAAAAAAAAAAAAAAACAAAAGTTTGATAGAGAGAGAGGAGGAGGGGGGAAGCGGAGTCTTAGTGCTAACCATTGGACTATTTCTAGCAACTCCTCTTGTGAAAGATAATTCATACCCTTTTCTGCAAGATCCTGCCATAAAAGAAAGACTCTGAATTTCTTGCGTTTTCAAGACCTCGAATATTATTTTTGTACTCTAATACAAAACCGGCAGCGAAGAACTACCTACCTCTATGCTAATCTCTTTCCATAATGGCACTACACAAAGCATCCATGTCACAACCATCTCAATGGATTAATCTAACTAAGCTTACACATGCTCATCTCAATTACATAATCATTATAAGACTTTTAGAGCAATGAGTATATAATGACAAGATATGATTCTGACCCTGAAGAACTAAGTTTGGTATACGACAAGTTTGAAATCATGCCGTAAACTTTCTAGTGCAATACCGATTGTAAAGAACATATACATCATCTCTATTTTGGCTTCTCTCCACAATAATGTCAAGGCAAAAAAAAAAACACAACAAACATCTCCATTGACTGTAAACTAGCTTCTAAATGCTTATCTCAATAACCTATGCATGCCCGCGAGGTTCTAAGAAAAACTTACTGAGGTTTCAGGATCATCAGCCTGCTGTATTTCAAAACGACTGAGGATCTTGGCCATACTGGAAAGAGATCAAGAGATGAACACAAAGGCATTAGAAATAATATATGCAAAACTATTTTGGAACTACGAAACACATATATAATATTAAAATAGAGAGACTAGAAAGAAAATAAATATATATAGACATGTTATTTCTATCATTATTTGTATTAATTAGTGTTAATTAGCGTTACTCAAAGCTTGTATATAGCTAAAAATAGTACATATATAAGGTTCGTTAACTTTTTGTTTTTGTTTTGGTACTTTTTCTAACGATATATCCATATTTTGTGATGGACTTCCTTAGTTTTAGTTTCATTTTGTCAGTCCACAATCTTCTCTTTCATTTTTATGTCATGCATATATATATATATATATATAGGAAATTAATCTACTCTACTATCATACTATATCAACTTTGCAATAACGACCAAGTTCATCTCTATGTTTTTGTTATATGTAATCAAATTTGCAGCCCCTGAATTTTTTTTTTAACTTAGCAAGGTTTTGGATATATTGATTTAGGTTATGTTAATTTAAGGAACTAATTAACAACAGTCCAGAAAACAATAACTGAATAGATACGATAGACTGAAAAAGATAGTTCCTCTTAGGAAAATGTTGATGAAATTCATGTTCGCAATTAAAGATCTCCAAAAGTTGATGAAATCAACATTGGAAATTCATATAGAAAAAACTATAGCTACCCTCCAACCTCCACATTGTATTGAAGGCTTGAAGCTCTTACACAACCAACCGAACTAGAAGATTGAAAATAAACCTTTGCTTAATGTACATAAGATTTTGAAACACTTCTTAAACGTACAATAAGCGAAGTGATTGGGGTTTAGCTTCTTAGGGAAAGGTTTAAAGTTCATAGGATTGAGCCCAAATCAAGCCCACAAAACACATCAGAAAAGTTATAGCTTATGTGTTGAAGTATTATAGTCTGTTTTATTGCTATCCTATATGATATTTTTTATGGATACCTACCCTCTTTTCACAAATTCATTCCTACTTTGTGATCTATTTCAGGATTTCAATATATAGAGTGAAATTTGATTCACTTGATCTTCACGTTGCTAAGGTGTGATTTGAAACTATGCAATTAGTGAGACACATAAAAATCACAATCTCAAGTGAAACACTTTTACTAAAGAGCTACCAAAGACTTTTACTAAACACTTTTACTAAATTAAGGTATCAAAGGAGCTACCAAAGAAAGTAGCTATTACTAGAGTTTTGAATAATATAAAATATGAAGCCAAAAGAAAGAAGTTCCACTATAGTCTATAATTCGTGCATGTTAGTTGCCAATTTAACATATGTACTCTGATGATCAAGCATTTGTGCTGTTAAAATCAAGACAATCCTACGAAGCTTTATATTTAGCGATGAATGGTTTATATTCCCATCTCTACAATATCTCTCAGTTCCGGTCATTGTAAGAAATTTATAAAGGAAAAACAAAAGACACAATTAATGTATGGAGCCAAATGATGGTATAGAGAGAGTTTATTTGGCCCATGAGACCCAATAACTCAACACAGTTCTTTTTGTTAACGCATTGCAAAACAGAAGGGAACAACAATTCAAGCAGAGAAAGAAAGAGCTACTCAGTATGTACACATGATTGGGGCTTGGAGTCCAATGGTTTAAACACTATTGTCACCGTAATGTCATAACAAAATGTGTGTGATTTATAGTAGATAAAGGAGAGAAAATCAATATCCAATCAAAGGAGTAATGCAAACACTACATTTGGCCATTTAAATCAACTACAAACCTTTTACTTAAGTAACAAACCATAGATAATAGAACTAGTAAACAAATCATCTACAATTAATACACTTGTAGATAACCAAATAAGTACTTAACATATAATGTGGCTTCTATTCCAATCTAAATTAAGACCCTTAATCAGCTGCATTACTTACTTTATATCAAATATACCGGAGGTGCATTGAGTAAAAAGAGGATAATTAATGAGGACTAATCTCAAAAATTAAACAATGTACATTGTTCTTCTATAACTCAACAACAGATGAAGTACACAGAAATTAAGATGAGTTGAAATCCGAGTAGACAAACATACAATACGATTACCACGTGTAGAAAAATCTCTCCAAGTGCATGCAATAATATTCCCAAAAAAAAGATAAAAGAAAGAATACAAATCCCTCCAACATAAATGAAAAACAATAGAAAATGAAAAAAAAAAAAGACACAAAACAAACATCAAGAACATCTTTCGCCACCACATTGTTTAATTTTAAATTTGTTTAAAGCTACACATCGATCATGGAGAAGAACAAAACAGGAAACTCAGCTTAAAGATTCGAAAGGGGGAAAACAAAACCCTAGTTCTTTAGTAATTCTCTCTATGTTTCTCGAGAAAGATTAACAAAGAGGAAAATATATAGTGTTAGCTAGTTACCTTTCGCCGGAGGAGAAGCTGTAGAGTTTTCCGGTGGAAGAGACGATGACAAGAGCGACGGAGGATTCACAGAGAATCGAGAGTTGACGAGCTTTCTCTATGAGACCATTGCGTCGTTTACAGAAAGTAACTTGTCGACTGCTTTTGCTCTCAATTCGTTTGATCTCCACTTTTCTTCTTCCCATAGTTTTGATCTCCGACAAGCCTTATCTCCTAATTTTATTCTGATGTCCGTCTTACTGGCCGGAGGCACTGTACGTTTTTGCTTTTTATTATTTTGTTCTTCTTTTTTATTTTATTTTTCCTTTTTTATTGGTTTTGAGCAAAAAATTAGTGAAGTATGTTTTTTCTTTTGTTTTGTTTAAACGAGAGAGAGAGAGAAAAAAAAATTACACACACACAGTAAGAAGTACTAAACGATTCGTTTTGATATAGCTAAGACACGTGTAAACGCATGTCGAATTACCTGAGGGCGCGTTTATGTTATTATCTCTTCGTTGATCACAAAAAAAAAAAATTGTGAAACGACTGCATTCGTGGTATGAATTGTGAGGATATGACTTTATAACCATTTCTATTATATGCATACGTCGACCGGTGTATGTGTATTTAACAGTGAATTTAAATTTTACTTTCGGGTTTACTCGTATACGAACTTACTCCGTCCGGTTCCACTGCTCGGGTAGTAATCCTGAATTCCATTTCTGGTAGGCCCAAATGATTTATTTAATAAGCAAATGTAAGCCCATCTAGAGACTTTGCTAGAAACGAGATTGGATGATGATATCTAATAATAATATATTTAAAGTAGTTAAAAGGCCTGTGTGTTCTATTTGTTGTACCAAGTCTTTCCTTTGAAAGTGCTATTTTTGGAGTTCCTCAAAAGAAGAATTTAGGAAAAAGTACAAAATATCTGATATGGTTCTTCAATCAAGCTATAAAAAAAACTTAATATAACTATGCCACGTAAGGTAGACAACTAATCAATAAAACTGAAGTAAGGGAAACAAAAATAATTTAGAAGCTCTCTCTAGGGTTCTTCACGCTGAAGAAAGAAAAAAAAACATTTATATTTTAATCCGTACTTTCAAACAAGAATACAACAAACACACACGAATTCTGTCTGATCTTGTCTACGAAGGCACAACAAAAGGTCGACAACTTTATCTTAAGTTTTACAATACTTTTTCATATAAAAAAAAGCTTCGTTTTCCTTTTTTTTTCTTTCTTACCTTAGTTTCCACACATAGAGGGAAGATAAAAGGGGTTTGAGATTATGCAGCTTTTTCTATTTTACAAACTGTTTTCTTTTTTCTTTCTTTTATATTCTGAATCAGGCTATGAGTTTCAGGTGAAAAACTCAGCCGTTGATGATGGTGATTACTTCAACAGCGGGAGAGTTTCCGGTATTTTGTTACCGGAGCTATTTCCCGATGACATTCCTCCCACACCTTCGGTTACCAGAATCGTCTTCATACCCATCTGTAAGAAACTTTCTTACGTTTCTTTTAGTTTTTCTACAGCTACTAAACATTCACAAGAAATTAATCTATATATTTATGCAAGTGTATTGGTGTTTATATCTATATAGTGTATCCAGGAAATGATTAATCAGTTTTATGAAGCATAAGGGTTTGTGTCTTTGTCACCTGGCTAGCCAGAAACTGATTCTCTTCTCTCAGCAACTTCTCCTGTTTGTACAAGATCGTAAAGGTCATTAGAATCTAACATGTTTTTAGAGCTATATGAGCTTCGCCCTCCAAATTCGGCGACTCTTAAGCCCAATTTAATCAAAGAGTTTCAAAATGTTTTTTTCATTTTGTTAGAATTAGGGTTTCATCTAATAAAGCCAAGGACAAATCAGGAACTAAGACAAGACCTAGAGACATATCTAGAGTTAGTGATCTGCAGAGTCCGAGGTTAATAGTATTCGAAAATGAGCATACCCTACAGAATATGGCTTTGCTACCAAATAAAAACCAAAGCACTAACCGTTTCTTGAAGGGACTTCAGATCGTCCATCATCAGTTCTGTCTACAACAAGACATTAATTAAGGATTATGTCAAAAGGCTATTCTTGTATATCTAACTAAACAAACATTTTTAGGAAATTAGTTCAATTACGTAATTAGTAGCAGCATAGATACCTTCTTAGCTCTAGTTACGGAAAGAGCAGTCTCGAGCTGTTCCTCCATAGACATTAAGGAGTCTACACTTACATTATCGACGGGTTCTTCTAGCTTTCTGTATTCATAAGTTGCCAAAAGAAAAAGAAAAATATTTTTTTTATCAGAAGAAGGGGGGATAAAGAGGTGTACTAGAGCTGACCTTTGGACTATATCTAGTAACTCCTTGTGTGGAAGATAATTCCGAGTTTTTTCCTCAAGATCCTGGACATGGAGAAACAAAGGGAATCAGAAAGATTATGGAGTTCTTGAGTTTTCTGAAAAATGCAATAAATGTAACTTTAGAGAATTAAGTCCAGTATGAGAAATTCAAAACAACAATGAGTTATCTCAGGCTCGACCAGTGCTTCTATAATATCATTACATCAAAACCCTTTCCAAAATAATGTTTTTAGCTAACTTACTAAGACTTTTAGTTCATCAGCATGTTGTATCTCATAACGATCGATGATCTTGGACATGCTGGATATCATGAAAAAAACAAAAATGCATTAGAAACAATAATTTGCACAAAACCATTACAAAACTACATACTAGAAATAGTATCAATAGATGACACTGTAGAGCGAGCAAACCGGAGTGAAATAATGCTTATAAACGTTACATACTGCACCAATTTGTGTCACTGACCAATATAATTTTTAAACAACTTTACTTCAGTAGGCGTCTATGTATTTCAACAGTTAAGTGAACATATATATAGCTTAAATAAATACACTTTCACTCCCGAAGATCCTGTTATATATATGCAATTGTAACTTGCCAGCGACAGTCAAAGTCATTTTCTAACTGCTCCCCATGATTTCATTTAACTACCTCATTATTTTCTAAGCTAAATCAATGTTATATAGAACAATAAAACGTTTAGCTAAATGATGTCAGGATTCTCCTTCGAGGACAAGCCAAGAAAGTGGGATTGACAATTCAGGGAGGAGGTCACGACTCTAATCCTAATTGGTGTTTTCCATGATATACTGATGCGATAACATGAATAATTGAATATACTTTTTACGATTTTAGAAACATCCTAAGCTGTGAATTTAACATTAATCTCAAAAAGAAGTAAAGTTAAAAAGTTGGTTAAATAAAAATCTTGATCTCAAGCCAAAACACTTTGTGTAGTGCAATTTAGTTAAGGTACAAAAAACTTACCCAAGAAACTACCTAGCTACAACTAGAGTTTTAAGTATTGTAAACTAGAGGCAATAGAGAATTAATGATCCCAAAATTGAACATATATATATATATATATATAGTGTGTACTGTTAAAAATTTAGCATATGCATGCTTCCTTGATCAAGCATTTTTGGTGTCAATATAGGCAATGAGAAGGCCTATATTGACAAGAGTTACATTCCCATTTTCTCGGAGACATATTTTTCTTATCCCATTGATGATTTCTGTAAGTTATATATAAGAAACACACTGTCATTATTGATTTGACAATGTAGTTTCATTTTGGTTTAATTGAACTCAATTCAATATGTTCTAAAAGATAAGTAGCTGAGATTTCTTTTAAATGAAAGAATGTCAAAAGGTCATATGGTTAGGAATATCCACAACCAAAGATAGAAGACTAATAAATTCATTGAACAAATGGTTGTATTCTACTGGTTTCATCAATTTCTACTTAATTGACCCTCTAGACCACTGCCACATATAGTAGAAGAAGGTCCTCGTAGACTTAGGCAAAACATCTTGAGGAGTAACAACTGGAAGAGTAATACAAATTCACTCACACTAATCTAGATATATTTATCTTGTATTGGTGTCATATGGACACAACAGTTACGCTGAAAGGATTAAAAGGGTGAAAATCGATATCCGGTTTGATAAGTAATGTGGCATGTGTAGCAAGTATTAATGTGAAAATTTATCCAAGCACCACAACCAGCCTTCAAAAGCAAGTATAAACCTGGGAAGGTACTTAATCAACACTCAATGGAAGAGAAATTATAAAACAAACAGTCTACAATAAATCCCCGATCAGTAATTGCACAATGTGGCATATCTAATTTAAACCAAAGACTCTTGATCGATGTTACCACTGGCCCCAATTAATCTCATAACAAATACACCGGAAGTGCATTGCAATATTGGATAGAAACCAAATCTCAAAATCTTAAAAGATACACATTGTTTCTTAAGAAAACAAAAAAAGAATCTTGAAAGTGAACAACAGATGAATTAGCGATACAAAGATTACAGAGAACATATCACCACGTGTAGAAAAAATTCTTGAATCACATGCAATACTAAATTTTTGTAAAAATTAAAGGTAAAATTTTTAAAAAATAAAAATAAAAATCCATATTTAAAGATAGAAAAAAAAANAAAAAAAAAAAAAAAAAAAAAAAAAAAGCACGAAACGAACACCAAGAACACCGAGAAATTAAAATATCAAATTAGGTTTAAGCGTAAGCATCGGCTCTCATCATATAGAAAACAAAGAGTAGATCTCAGTTGATTTGTTGAAGGGAACAAAAAGCCCTAGATTTGAAGTTTCTATATGGGAAAAAATAATTAAACAAAAGAGAAAAAGGCACAAAGTGAGACCCAAGAAGTGGGGAAAGTGAGCTTACTTGTCTCCGGAGGAAGAATTGTAAAGTTTTCCGGAGCCGGAGACGACGAGGACAGCGATGGAGGATTCACAGAGAATTGAGAGTTGTCGAGCTTTCTCGATGAGACCATTGCGTCGTTTGGAGAAAGTGACTTGTCGACTGCTTTTCTTCTCGATTCGCTTGATCTCAACCTTTCTTCTTCCCATGGCTTCTGTCTCCGATCGATAAGGGTTATGCCCTAATTTGGTTCTAATAATGTCCGGAGACTCTCAAATGTTTTTTTGCTTCTTTTTTTCTTTTTTTTTTTTCTTCGTTTCTCTCTTATTTTTTTCCCCTTTTTTGGGATTTTTTTTTTTGGTTAAACGAGAGTAAAAAATAATAAGTGGAAACGGTTGTGTTTTGAAGAGTCGTAGTAATCTCTTTACTTTTTTTTTTTTGTTTACGCTTGGCGGCGTTGTTAGCAATTTGACTATTAATCCAGTCGGTTAGACCGGTTTGACTCCGATCATCATCCCCACTGAACAATGGTTTTATGCTATATTTTAGATTGTTTTATGCTATATTTTAGATTGTTTTCTGCGGTGGTTATCTCATTGTTTCTTTTTTCTTTTTCTTTTATGTAATTAATTCGGATACATTGGTCGGGAAGTAGTGTATACGAATCGGGTACGGTTTATTTTAAAGGGGTTTCGATTATTATTTATGTAAGAGGGGTTCGGATTCAAATTTTCACTACAATGGATGACGATTAGATTTTACTTCAAATATTTTCAAGAAATTACTGATAACCTTTCCGTTCATAATTATTATTTTGTATATAATGTTGGGAATAATTTCAGCGATATATGTAGTGGTAATTAAATCATTGTATGACAAAATATAAAAGTGTGATATCGAACTAATTAAGAACTAAATTGAGCTGTAAAAAGTTATCTTCAACATCAAACTATCATACAACTTCTACAATCTACCGAATAAGGAAAGAACAAACATTAGTATGTCTGTCAAATTGAAATGTAGAAGTTTTTTTTTTTTTTTTTTTTTTTTGGGAAACACGAAATGTAGAAGTCTTTATGACAAAAAAAATAAGTATTGCATATAACACACATAGTTTATGCGTAAAGACACCACAAGTATACAATTTTACTACCATAATCTTTTGAGTTGGGTGGTTCTCAAAACACTTAAAGCATCTAAAACGAAAAGCATATTTTGTGATGGACTTCTTTTGTTTTAGTATCCATTTTATAGTCCACAATCTCTTCTAATTCTCCGGCAAGTCTTATCTCCTAATTTTGATTCTGATGTCCGTCTAACTGGCCGGAGGCAATGAACGTTTTTTTTTGCTTTTTATTATTTATTCTCTTTTTTTTTCCCCTTTTCAATTGGTTTTGAGCAAAAATCAGTGAAGTATGTTTTTTTCTTTTGTTTTGTTTAAACGAGAGAGAGAAAAAAAAACACACACACACAGTGTCAAGTGAGAAGTGTTAAACGGTTCGTTTTGATATAGCTAAGACACGTGTAAACGCATGTCGAATCACCTGCTGCGGGCGTGTTTTTTTTCTTCTTATCTCTTTGTTGATCACAAAAATGTGAAACAAATGCATTCGTCGTATGATTTTTTTTTCACGTTTCTTAAATTTTGTAATATTATTTAAGTATATGAGATTTTTATTAAAACGAATCGTCAGGATATGGCTTTGAATTGAATATAATAGAAATGGTATATCCGTATATGCATATGTCTTAATTTTAGAATTTACTTTGGCCTTTGGGTTTACACGTAATTGTCTCGTTAAGACTCCAACCGACTACGACAATTCCCTCGTCACTTACCGTCCGGTTCCACTGTTTCTGGGTTCGGGTAGTAAACTTGTAATCCCATTTCTGCTAGGCCCAAATAGTATCTTTAATAAGCAAATATAAGCCCATCAAGACTTTGCTACAACCGTGATTGGATGATATCTTAATATATTTAAAGTAAAATGCCTGTGTGAGGTTTGTACCACCTTTTTTCCTTACTATTTCTGGACTTCCTCAAAAGCAGAACTAATAAACTTAGAAAAAGTACAAAATATCTGATATGGTCAAGCTATAAAAAACTCGAAAACTATGCCGCCTAAGGTAAGAAAACTGATCAAACAAACTGAAGATATCTAGGGTTCTTCACGCTGAAGAAAGAAAAACATATTTATATATCCAATCCCGTACTTGCAGACAAGAAAACAAACACACGAATTCTGATCTTGTCTACGAAGGTACAACAAAGGTCGACATCTTTTTTTTTTTTTTGAATAAAGGTCGACATCTTTATCTTAGTTTTACAATACTTTTTCGTATATAAAAAAAGTTCTTTTTTTTACCTTAATTTCCACACAGAGGAAGATAAAAAAAGGTTTGAGATTATGCAACTTTTTCTAATTTACAAACTTTTTTTTTTTGTAATTCTGAATCAGGCTATGACTCAGCCGTTGATGATGATGATTACTTGAGCAGCGGGAGAGTCTCCGGTATTTTGTTACCGGAGCTATTTTCCAATGACATTCCTCTCTCACCTTCGGTTACCAGAAACGTCTTTGCCCCATCTGTAAGAAACTTTCTTTCGTTTCTTTTAGTTTTTCTACAGCTACTAAACATTAACAAGAAATTAATCTACATATATATATATATATATTTGAGCAAGTGTATTGGTGTTTCTATCTATATAGTGTATCAAATATGATTACTCAGCTTCATAGGGCATAAGAGTTTGTCACCTGGCTAGCCAGAAACTGGTTCTCTTCTCTCAGCAACTTCTCCTGTTTGGACAAGATCGTAAAGGTCATTAGTTTCTAACAAGTTTTTAGAAGCTATCTGATCATCGCCATCCAAATCCAGTGATTCTCATCCACGGAAAAAAGTCGAATTTGATCAAGAATTTCAACATGTTTTTTTTTTTCATTTGTTATGGTTAGGGTTTCATATAAATAAAACCAAGAAGAAATCAGGAACTAAGACAAGACCTAACAGTTAAACTTGGTTTAGTAATCTGCAGACTCCGAGGTTAAGAATCAGCGTACCCTACAACATATGGCTTTGCTAGCAAATAAAAACCAAAGCACTAACCTTTTCTTGAAGGGACTTCAAATCCTCCATCATCAGTTCTGTCTACTCTACAACGAGACATTAATTAAGGATTGTTAAAAGACTATTCTTGTAAATCTAACTAAAACATTTTTAGGAAACTGGTACAATCACTTAGTAGCAGCATAGTTACCTTCTTAGCTCTAGTTACGGACAGAGCAGTCTCGAGCTGTTCCTCCATAGACATTAAGGAATCTACACTTACATTATCGATTGGTTCTTCAAGCTTTCTGTATTCATAAGTTTCCAAAAGAAAAGAAATATATTTTTTATCAGAAGAAAAGGGGGATAAAGGTATCTTAGTGCTGACCTTTGGACTATTTCTAGCAACTCCTTGTGTGGAAGATAATTCCGAGCTTTTTCCTCAAGATCCTAGGACATAGAGAAAACAAAGGGAATAGTCAAAAAGATTGTGAAGTTCTTTGAGTTTTCTGAAGAAAAGCAATAAATGTAACTTTAGAGAATTAAGTCCAGTATGAGAAATTCAAAACAATGAGTTTATCTCAGGCTCGAACTAGTGCTTCTATCATATCACAACATCAAAACCCTTCGAATAATGTTCTTAGCTAACTTACTAAGACTTTTTGTTCATCAGCATGTTGTATCTCATAACGATCGATGATCTTGGACATGCTGGAGATATCATGAACAAAACAAAAATGCATTAGAAACAATAATTTACGCAAAACTATTACAAAACTAAATACCAGCAATCGCATCAATAGATGACATTATAGAGCGAACCAATTTGTGTCACTGATCAATATTGTTTTTAAACAACTTTACTTCAGTACTAGTAGGCGCCTATGTATTAAAACAGTTAAAGTGTACATATATAGCTTAAAACAGTACTTAGCTTACAATTAGTTTTTGTATTGGTCTATTTTTGCTTACAATTAGTTCTTGAATTAAAACACTTTTACGTTAGCTTCCAATTAGTTTTTGTATTGGTCTATTTTAGCTTTTCTTATTCCATCAGATTTTCTTTCATCATTATATCCATGCAATCTAAACTGTAATGCTATAAGTACATAATCTCTAAATTCTTAATTTCATATCCCCGAAGATCCTGTTATATCTATACATTTTCTAACTGCTCCCATTTGACTAGCACATTTTTTCCTAAGCTAAATCAATGTTATATAGAACAACAAATCGTTTAGCTAAATGATGACAGGATTCTCCTTCGAGGACAAGCCAAGAAAGTGTGTTTGACATTTCAGGGAGAAAGGTCACGACTCTAATCCTAAATGCTGTTTACCAATGATATATTGATGCAATAACATGAATATACTTTTTACAATTTCAGAAAAATCTTAAGTTGTATATTTAACATTAA